>NC_067137.1:23240717-23410717 GCF_903995435.1 Acomys russatus
TTTTTTTTTTTTTTTTAAGATTTTATTTATTCTAATGTGTTGCGTGCTTATCTGCATGTATCCTTGCATGGCAGCAGAGGCCCATCATAGCACATACAGATGTGTGGCAGTCACCATGGGGGTGCTGGAGAATTGAACTCACAGACCTCTAGAAGAGCAGGCAGCGCTCTTAACCATGAGCCCTCTCTCCAGCCCTCGTTTTTTTTTTTTTTTTTTTTTTTTTTTTTTTTTTTTTTACATGAGGTCTTGATTGTTTTTCTGCCCAGCTATTTCATTTTCTGTATTTTAAATTTTCTGGCTTTAAATTTTGGGACTATGAAAAAGCAGGTCTGCATGCTATGCTTCCTCACTATTGTTACACTTGACATTTAGAGTTTTAATAGATCAGTCTTAACAGGTTTAAATGTTTTTTACAGAACATAGGATAAATTCCCACTTAAAAGAAACTAAAGACACGTTCCCCCTCGGATAACAGTAACGCAGAACATAACTGCCATATGCTTTACATGTTGCTTAGAGCACTTTTCTCTCTCCACACCAACGATAGTGTCCGCTTGCTCTTGATAGCAATGTGGTCCTCAGCCCTGTCCCAGTGACTTGGAGCAAGGTCATCACTGAGTCATTAGTTTAGCAATATGACCAACAGCAGGGGATAGGTTGGAGCATGGTGCTATGAGTGCACTGGGTTTCTCAACCAGGACGGCAAAACAAAGGCAGAGCCACAAGGCACCATACAGCGCCACTTACAGTTAGCAGCCAGAGGCTGGTTGTTGAGGAGGATGTTGACTGCTATACCTCCCAGGGCTGTGGCTGGTGAGGTAGCGCTACCCCTGTAATTCTTGGTACTGGGGATGCTGAGGCAGACTGGCTAGCAGGGTAGCGTATGAGTATGAATTGATTGCAGTCCCAAGAATGCAGCCTGATGTGGGCGCGGGAGGGGAAAGAAGCCACCTTCAAACGTCGAAGTGCCACAGAACTTACCAGTAGGAATGCTCAGTAGGTTTCTAGGGAGTATAGTTGTCTGAGGACAGGATGAGCGGATGAATGCTAAGAACTTGAAAGCATCAGGACGCAGAAAAAATGGGACCTGACGGGTAAGCTGGCCGGAGGTCCAAAGAATCAGTGGTCAGGTGTTTCTTAGAATGGCCACAACACCCGTGTCAGGTTTTGTGGGAAAGTAAAACATGGCATAAGTAGGGTAGGAGAGGCGAGAGAGAACACTGAAGTTCTAGAAAGATCAAAAAACAACAACAAAACAAAAGGAAGCAAACAGATTTCCGATGTTTTTGCCACTCCTACCCCCCCACACCACCCATAGGTAGACTACGACTGATTCCCAGCGCACTCTGGCTTGGGTGCTGGTTCCGGGTCGTTACCAGTAACATCCATCAGTTCTCAACCCCTCTGACGTTGGGCACTGCTATTTTATGTTGAAAAATGCAGAAACTGATGGCCACCGGAGAAAGTTGATGCCAGGAGAGTGTTGTTCGGTGACCAGTGTCATGGCAGACAGAAGGAAAATCCAGGCTGGTTTCAGTCTGCACTCTGCTTTCCCAGCTGTCCTCTCACTCACTCTTCGCCTCAAATGCTGTTTAGAAATAAGCTTGAACCCGAAAGGGGGGGGGCTGGGTATGCTGGCCCTAAAAACACCACGTCTTTGCTGCATGCAATTACTGTGGACTGAATCACTCTTGAATAATCCTAATAATTTAAATATTTTTCTTTTGGCTGTGCATTATGTGTGACTCTTCCAATGAGTTATAAACTTTTTCAGGTAAGTTTTTTTTTTTTTTTTTTAAGTTGTGAAGAAAAAAAAGAAAGAAAACTTTCGTAGTTGTGTAGTTAGCAGAATTTAAGAACTTACCTTTTTGTTTTTTTGTAATCTGACCATTTGAAAATGTTTAAAAACTATGTTTCCAGATCCTAGAGTGAAAAAGATAATTAAAGTCTATCTCTACTGTCAATGTGTCAATTTAACTATACTATAAATGGTTCATTGTGAAAGGTTTTGGGCTCACGCGGGCTTCAAGTTGTACTCTTTCTGTGAGTCAATCACATCCGGTAGGAGCACTACCCCTGATGAATATTGTTTGTTAGATCTATTCTAGCTAATGAGGCCATATACTCTTCTGTGTGGGTTTAGGACCAAGTGTATGCTGATTCACACTAAGAGGGGTGTGTAGATGGGTGCGATGCCTTGTGGGGGAGTGTCTGGCAAGGGCCGAGGTTGCAGTGTCAGTTCTGATTGTGCACACCCATCTTTGCTGGGCTACCCTGACTTCCTTGTTTTGTCAAAATTCTTCTTCTTTTTCACCTCTCACACTGCTCTGGCGATTGCTTCCTGCTTTGTCTCTGTTCTTCCTGCTCCGCCCTTCAGATCCAACCCATGGTCCAGACAAGTTCATAGAGCTGCTGTTTGTTGCTGTGCTTCATTTGTACAAGTAATTGCTTTGTTTGCTTTTTGAAAAGGGTTCTCTTGGTAGCTTTGGTGTCCTGGACTTGCCTTGGCGACCAGGCTGACGTCCGAACTCAGGCGATCCTCTGCCTGCGCCCCCAGTGCTGGCTTAAAAGTGTGCCACGCCAGCCCAGTTTAGAAATAATCAGTTTAAGCCGATTGGTACACACTCGATAATCCCAGCACTTTGAGGCTGAGGCAGCCCAGCCTGAGCTGTGTAATCTCTTCTTGCCACAGTACACAAAAAAGATCTTGTCTATAAAAAAATTTTTTTAAATACTAGCATTAACGTTTTGCAGCTTTGTAACACCGATCCATTTCGCAGATCACGTTCTGCTTCTTTCATAGATGAGGCTTTGATTGGCTACACCACTGTCCAAAGTAATGGTATCAACAACAAAACCAGACTAGAATTTGGCAGCCCTGTTCAAATGAGTAAACAGTTAGATTAACTCCCAGGTAACTTAGAGACAAACCAGAACGTGGCCGAACAGTCCCACTTCAGGGTCTTTTGTATAAAACTATCTAAATTTATGTTACTTTAAATGTTTTATTATTTATGTGATGGATATTTTGTATACCTTTGCCAAGAGAGACCCAAAAAGACCTTTGTTGGATCTCAGACTGGAAGTTGCATGTGCGTTTGAGCCACCGTGTCCATTACTGGGAACCAAACCCAGGTCCTCTGAGAACAACAGTCAGGATTTAAAACCTTCAGTCAGAGGTCCCTGGGTTCGTACCTTTCCTAATGCTGTGTGACACTTTAATAGAGTTTTGTCATGCTGGGTAACCCCCAACATAAAATTATATTTCATGGTTTGCACTCATACTTCACAAGTTTGTAATTTAAGTATCCCGATACGCAAGGATATAAATCGTGGACCTCTATAAAGGGTAGTTTCAACGAAACCCTAACAAGAAAAGGGTGGCAAACCCAAGGCTGAGGAACTGCTGCTCTAAAACCGACCTATTGCGTTTTTAAACAAGCTGTTTACCATGTGTGGTTTAAAAAAGTAAGACAAAGGCAGGGTGCTGGTGGCCAACGTCTAATTCCCAGCATTGGAGGCAAGGCCGGCGGATCGCCAGTGAGTTCAAGGCCAGCCTGGTCTACAGAGGAGTCACAACAGCCAAGGCTACAACAGAGAAACCTGTCTCAAAAAAACAAAACAAAAAAATACAGTAATAAAGGGCTAGGATGAAGCAGACATTATTTTAAATCCTTGAAACTCTGGAATAGAGGAGGTGGATCGTATGGTGAGATTCCAGACCAGCCAGGACTACTGTAAGTCCAATGTAGAGGATGGGAGGAGGAAGTGGGAAGGATCAGTTCTTCAGACAAGAATTCAGTTGTAGTCTAGGCACCTGGTAGCAATGTACAATGTGTAGGAGATTTTAATCATACTTAGCCTGACCTTACAAGGGGGTTTAATGATTTGGGGTTCTCTGATAGCCATGCTGGTAAATACATAGTAAGAATGCATGTGGAAGGAGTATGGAGATGATACTGTGGAGACCACGTGTACCTAATGTAATGATGTTTGTATGATTTTTCAGAAGTTATAAAGCAACACCTGCGAAACACAAATTCCGTTTATGAACCATGGCGCCCCTTGGCTCTTCCGTGTTGCCGGCACCTTGTCTTCTACAGGTGGTATCCTCCGGTCCCTTCAGATATCTTAGAACCACCTAGAACGTTTCTACTTCATGGTTGGAAACCCCGCTTTTGCCATATACACGTAAGACTTTTTACTTTTTAAAAAAAGTAATATTAAGACAGATGTGGGAGCTTGTGTATAGTTCAAGGCCCAGCCTGGCATAACATGAGACCCTGTCTTAGCAAACCAAAATAACAAAACAAAAAAGAATCAAAAGCCGGCTTTGGAGGATTTGTGCTGATTGGAGGTCCGAGGCTGTTCCCTCATCATACCACGAGAGCATGCAGGTCGTGCCGAGGCTGCAGGAGGCTGTTCTGCCGAGCTTTCTTCACAGGCACTAGGAGCTTGGATGTTGGAAATCCTTCCTGCTGTATCTCAGCTGCTGGTTACTCCACTGGATTGGAAAAAACACCTGCTGTCACATCTGCTTAGAACTTTCGTCGTGCTAGCAGAGCACCTGACAAGGTAACTTAAGGAGGGTTTATTTAGGCTTCTTTAAGAAGGAACACCAGTTCATCATGCGGCCGAGAGTTGTCATGTGTCAGGTCATATAGCTGGTCACTTTGCGAGCGCAGTGAGGAGGCCGGAGGGCAACTGCTTCAGCTCACTGTTTTTTATTTCAGTTCAGGATCTCCAGCGCATGGATAGTGCACCCCACACAGTGTGCGTCTCTGCCCTTTTTCACTTAAACCCTCTGGAAACTTCTCCACAGACACACCAGATGTGTGGGTTTTTGGCGGATGCTCTAAGTTGAGTAAAGTTGGTGGTGCAGGACGGGCCACAGCATCCCCCTGAAACTGTCGCATTGTCATAGTCTCCTGCCAAGCCCTGAGCAGTTGAAAACATTCTTGAGAAAGCTTTTTAAATCCGAGGGACAGTTTTGCCGTGCTTTGCTAATACCCTCTTTTCATCCCCATCTTCTTGGTTTTGTTCTCCAAGTGTGCGTATCGTTTGCCAAATGAGCAGCACACGTGGTTGACCCGACTGAATGGTTGCTGCTTCCTCCCTTGCTCTGTGGTTGTGGCAAAGTGTACATAAGGCGCACGAAGCTCCCACCTTGAGAGTGGTTCTCCTTACACTCACAGCTGCCTTCCTCTGGTCACAATCACATATGGAGTACCCAAGTGGTGCAGTGACACGCGAGCAGAACTGCGTCTGTCTGCTTCTTGGGACACAAAGAAGGACGACACAGTGGGAAGAACTCTGCGAAGGAGGAAATGTGAGGACATGCCCTAAATTCTTAGGTGAGTCGTGTACGGCGGGATTTCCTATGTTTGATGATGTTTATTGTAAGCAACTACAAGCGGTTTTTTTTTTCAAGTGAGTGCTTAGGCGGCCTTATTTCTTTCTTAAATTCATTATGTAAACAGTTTTCTTATTGCGCGAGGAAACACTGTTCTGTTCTCTTCTATTACGTCGGGGGCCAGCTAATTCCATTAGTTCTGTTTCTTTCTCCTTTCAATCCTAGCACATTTCATGCTTACTAAAATTAATGGGAAAAAACAAGCAACACTGGTTCTGTACTTCCTCTGCCTATTTCTGTCCTGTGAGAGCATGTAGTAAGGCAGCATCTTAGGTTTCTATTGCTGTGATCAACAACCAATAGGAGAAGCAAAACTCAGCAGGAAGGGTTCCCTCAGCGCACAGTTTTACGTCACAGGACATCACCAAAGGAAGTCCAGGGCGGAACCCTGAGGGCAGGCGCTGACGCAGAGGCCGTGGCGGAAGTGCTTGCTGCCTTGCCCAGTTTGTGTCTTATAAGCACCCGTGGTGGCCTTCCAAGGGGACGCAACCACCCGTATAGGCTGCACTCTTCCACGTCGTTCATTAGGCAAGGAAATTGACCACAGGCCAAACTTGATGAAGGTGATTTCTCAATTGAGGGTTCATTCTTCCCATACTAACTTTGCCATTGTTAAGTTCAAGACAAAACAACAACAAAAACTGGCCAGCCAGGCAAATTGGGATTTTAAAGTGAGGGAAGTTATTGCATTATTTCAGTTTTTATCCATTGAGCTTTTTACCTTAAGCAGACCAATCCTGAAAAATGTAGCAGATGTGGGGTACTATTTCTAGGTGTGGTCGAGCACTGCTGTAACAGCATGAGGAGGAGGAAGCGGGGAAGATGCGGGCTTGCGCTAATGTGGACTGCATGGCAATACCTCTCTTCAAGAAAGCTCACAAGCCTAAACAGGCTTTGCACTCCCAGGACTCTTCTCTGAAATCAGTAGTCGTTTAAGGATGATATGTTGGACAATATACAGGGCTGTCAGACACCATGGGGTTCTCATCCCTCCCCCTTCAAACATCTTTGTAGTGTATAGTTACATTAACCCCTCTTTTAGTCATTGCCTAAAATCGTTGTCCACTAGGGAGATCACCAGTAGTAGTTATCCAGGACTCGTCCCTAATACTTTATTACCTACTTGATTCCGGCGTTTACATTTGTGTGAACAAATGGACTGTGTCACACGGGGGCTAACCTAGTGGCACAGCACACGGATCCCGGCATACAGTAATAAATAAAGCAAGGTTCTTGCACAGTTCCGTGGAGTGGCTCCCTTGCCCAACTGTTGTTGACCTGGATCACTCAGCCTGCAGCCTGCACTTTGTCCTTTGACCTCCTACATGCTCCCATGGCATACATGTGAATCTCACCCCATGAACATAGCGTTCAAAAGAAAATGGAGGGCGGGGATGAGAAAGAGACAGCTCAGTGGTTTGAGAGGGCACTAGCTGCTCTTCCACTGGCCTTGATTGCCAGCACCCAGCTGACGGTGCTCACAGCCATCTGTACTTGCAGTTCCAGGGGATCAGATGCCCTATTGGCTCCGTGGGATATGGACCAGGTGGTGAACTGACTTGCATGTGGGCACTTCCTAATAGACATAAATAAACTGAAAAGGTTAAATCTTAATTAAAACAGACTTGGCTGCTGCCATTGATACCCTAGCTTGATGGGCCCTTCAGATTAACCAGATCCAATTTTTTAAATATTTTATCCAGGCTAGAAGCATTGCATAGCAGAGTTTTATAGATGCCTAAACACTGAATCTAAACTTTACGAGGTAGTTGTTTTCTTTTACTAATTGGTTGTAGATAAGATAATCCTACAGTTTCTTAGGTTGAGATGTTGTATTTGTTGCTCTAGAAGGATCACTCAGAAAGACTAGGACATGTGGTTCAGCACGACCGTTTTTGTTTCTGGCAATTTTTTCTGTGTTTCAGTGAACTACTGCCTGCAGAGGGTGAGTCTGCGTACGTAATTGTCGCTTGCTCTTGGTGTTTGGTTTTGTAGGTAAAACAGCTGAGCAGCCCATTTCAGTTTACCCTTTTTCATTGAGGAAAGGAGGAAACCAAAAATCAGATGACTAGGACTGGAAAGAAGAAAAGCATCGGCCTGTAATCTTCCAAAAGGGATGAAATAGATGCCGTAATACTCATCACCATTGAACTAAAATGGGTCAGCTGACAGAATGCGGACCTCAGCGTGGGGTACGTGGACAGCAGGAATGAAACATGAACTGAGCTGGCGTGTGGAAAAGCGCAGTGAACGCTAAGCCAGCTAAGTGTTCCCGCTTCAGGGTCTCCGATATTTGACTCATACAGAGTTGAAGATGATTTATGTTTACGCTTTAAAGTCCCCAGATTGATTCAGGACACACTCATAAAACATTCGGGTTGGTCGCCACCGCATGTCTTATATGGATTACTTTATCCAGGTTTAGCTGTAGGATGACAGGACAGCCACAAATATCAATGCGAAGAATCGTCAAAAAAGTCTCTTAGCCAAGATTACCAGTTGACTCCAGAGCAGTGTGCAGTTGCCAAAATCCTGGTGCTCTCCAGTGAATGCCTTTTCACCTGCTGTGGGAGGCTGCTCGTTATCCCTGGCTGTTATTACGGCCTAAATCATGATAAAAATTTTCTTTGAGAGCGAAAATGTTTGGTGTTACTTCGTAGAGAAATAGGTTGTCATTTCAGCTCACCATTGTAGCACAGTTAATGTTAATTTGTCGGTTACTTCATCTGTCAGCCGTTGAGCTAGCTAGGGGATTGAGCCATGATTTTTAAGAAATGCATGGGTAGTTAAGCTTGTTGGTACTTTCCTTGGAGAATGTACATAAAGTACTTGAGAGGAGATTAAACACTGGAGTTAGGAGTTCAGCACTCAAGGACCATGTTCAGCCCATCCTGCCATGTCCTGCCCAATCTTCGCTTGTTTTTCATTTCTCCTGGGGTTTAGATGCTGTTGGTTTTTAATCCCACACAGGATAAAGCAGCGAGAGCCTCTCTGCCTAACTTGCCCAGCTTCCTTATTGCGGAGAAATTTTGATAATATGCCTTGCTGGGTACCTTCACTCCCTTAATATGATCAAAATAATTTGTGGGGTTTACTGACAAAATAAAAAGTCCTTTATCTGTATTGTGGGCTTTTTCTGTAAGTCCCACTTTTATGAAATGTGGATGTTTTCTTTTCTTGGCTGTCTTTATTTCAGTTTGGGGTCGGTGAAATTTACTCGCTGATTTACTTTTTACTGAACTGAGGTCTGTGCTTAAATGAAGAGTGTTGTCTTAAACCCTTTTATTGGACAGGTCTTGAACTTGGCACTATATAGGCACCCCTGTGTTGATATGTAATTAATATTCGTAACTGTTATTTATCTGTCAGTGTGACCATCCTTAAATGTTGTAGGCTCTTCCTTGTTGAATATCTGTTTGCTTGCCTTGTAAAAAGAACTAATTGATACTTCACGTAAATATTTTTAACTTTAATCCTTGTCATCCAGGCTGTTGAAAAATGTAGCCAGGAGCTAACTCAAAGTTCTGTGCTCAGAGTTAACCGTTTGCAAGGTTACGTTGTCTTGGGGATTGTTCTTCTGACACAGGAGAATTGAGGTGCACGGAGCGGTGGTGGCCTCTGGGTTTGTAAATAAATTGCCGTCACGGAGGTGAGAGACGAGTCGTTACTGAGGAAAAGTGCTCTGTGGTCCATGGGCTCCTCGGAAGAGTTGTTGTTCAAGAAATTTTTAAGAATTCTTTAGTAATTTCATATACACATATATAATGTGTTTAGAGTGTATCAACCCACTACTCCTCCTACACGGTTTTTGGTCCCCATTCCACCTCCTCTTCCCAACTTCAGGCCTCTGTTCTTTTCCTTTTTAACCCCCTGAGTCAGCTCATGCTGCCAGATGTGCATGTGTGTGTGTGCCGTCCATTGGCTTGGACAGCCCACCAACGCCGCACCTCTGACGAGAACTCACTCGCCAGAAGCACAGCTTCACTGGAGCGTGGCTGTGCTCCTCTGCTTCTGTGTTGTCTGCGGCTGCCTTCCAGCAGGGACCATCCAGTCGAGAAGTGCAACAGTCGCACAAAAGACGTGGCCCACAGAGCCCCAGTCAGCCACTGTTAGCACAAGATCGATCAGCTCGTGGAATAAGACATGAGTTTACTTTAAGTTTGCCAAGGAACCCTGACACAGAACATGACTGATGGGTGCTGGGGGGGGAAACGATAGAGTACAGAGGGAACACAGATGAGGAGGTTGGCTGCTCTTCCTCGGTAAAGGAGTCAGGGCCGCGGGCTACGGTCTATAATGCTCTGTTCTGCCAAGAATGCTTTGCAGCAGGAGTGCCTGTCTCATTCTGCATTCTTCCGTTCTTCTTTCCCCTCTGCTGTTCTAACTAAAATATTAAATTCTTTAAGAGTAAGTACTTCTGTTTACTGTTGCATCCTAAGTTTCTAGATCATTGTCTGGCACGTAGTAGCAGTTTAGTATTTATTTGGTGTAAAATAGCACACCTGAGTTTCAAGTTGTTTGAGTCTTTTCAAATTAAAACATCTGTTCTCACAGAAGCAGTGCTGCACCAGTGCTGATATGGTGGGTGGCAAGGCAAGGTGGCTGTAAGAGTGAAGGATGAGTGAGGTCTGTAAGAGCCAGGGCAGCCTGAGCTAAAGGCTATATAGATAGAGGCTTAAAGCAGACTTGGTGGCTCACACCTTTAATCCCAGTGCTCTAGGAGGCAGAGCCAGGCGGATCTCGGCTAGTTCAAGGCCAGCCTAGTCTAAAGAGAGAGTTTCAGGACAGCCAGGGTTACACAGAGCAACCCTGTCTCAAAAAAAACAAATAAAACCAAACAAAACAAAAGATAGAGGCTTAATACACTTGATAGGACAGGTGAGCAGGATTTAAATTGTTGCTGATGGAGGTTGTTGTCAAGGGTTGCCCTGAGCACTAGGGACAAGAGAGGTGACCTATGTGCTCTTGCTTTTTGTACATAGCATTTCATAGGTAAGGTTCCATGTTCCAGTTGTTTGAAGGCCACAGTTTCTGCAAAGATCCTGACTCAACACAAGCAATTTAAACTAACATGAGGCAGTTTATTATCTTTTTTAGCTGTGACTATTTGAGTATCACAAAAATATTAACTTACTTGGCACGGTAGTATTTTTGTAGGGTTGACGTGTCTTTCATAATAGTGGAATATCCTATAAATCACATTCTGAGAAAAAAATTACATTCTGAAACATACTCAGACCCAACATAAGGAGCAGAAAAAAAATGCACCAAATCCAATTAGTGTGTATTTTGTGGATTTGATGATTTAAACATGTAAGAATTGCACAGAAAATAAAAAATTATTAAGTCAGTGAATAGGAAAAAGTTGGTTTTGTTGTTGTTGTTTTGAAATATTTCAGCTACATAGAAACAGGAAAAACTCTTATCCCTGCGTACTCCACCACTCCTACTAGTCACCTGCCTTCCCTCTTTGTAGGCGCACTGCTGTTTCCTGTCACCCAGGTGGAAAGGTGCTGTTGTCTTCTTGGGTCTTGCTTCGATGCTTACCCTCTCATTTTCACTTGTTCTGTTTTCTTTGAATCTCACTTGTAACTCAAGCCTCCAGTTTGAGAGCCTCCTGCTTCCGCCACCAGCGTAGGAGTCTGCACCAGCACACGCAGCTCTCCAGCCCTCTCTGCTAATGCTCCACTTGCCGTGAGCTTTTCAGTCCCGTGTACTCTGTCTCTGTCTAGGCTAACTGACTGGGGCCTGTCTCCAGCCTGCCGTTCACACGGTTGCAGTGAAACTTCCTAAACTGTGGCTTTTCTCTTCTCCTACTCCTGCATCTTTTATCCCTAAACTTTTGAGTTGCCTCAAATCTCTTTTCTCAGAGGTTTTGTTTGTTTCTTTGTTTTTGTTTGTTTTTGATAGAGAGACAAGTGTAGTGCTTTACTTTTTTTTCTTTTTAATGTCTAGAGTGAGTGTGTGTGTGTGTGTGTGTGTGTGTGTGTGTGTGTGTGTGTCCGTCCCTATCAAGTGTTTGAAGAGGCCAGATAAAGGTATCAGGTCTCCTAGAACTGGAGTTAAGGATGGCCATGAACTGCCATGTGGATGCTAGAAACTGAACCTGGGTCCTCTGCAGGACCAGCAAATGCTAAACCATCTCTCCAGCCTCTCTTATAGCTTTCTGATGTTGCCTTCAGGTACTGGCTTCTAATCAAGCTATGTTGCTTGCATTTTCTGAAATGAAGTGTGCTTTTTGACATCTCATCTCAGGGCTTCTAATATGCACTGTGCTTTCCATCTCAGTGTATATTGCTAGTAGCACTTCTGCCCTCTTGAAATGATGTACTCCGATATTTCTTACCTACTGAAATCCAGTTGAGTCTTTATGTTCCCACTCACATTTCATCTTGTTCTACAGGCCAGTCTGGATTATCTACAGGGAACGCTTGCCTTTTTTGGACTCTTTCATGCTTTGTGACACACCATGCTTTTTTTTTTTTTTTTTTTTTTGGTTTTTCAAGACAGGGTTTCTCTGTGTAGCCTTGGCGTCCTGGACTCACTTGTAGGCCAGGCCCAGCTTCGAACTCAAAGTGATCTGCCCTGCCTCTGTCTCCCAAGTGCTGGGATAAAGGCGTGCACCACCATGCTTTTAATGATTATCTTATGTCCCTTTCTCAGTTGTAAACACTCCAAGGACACAAACTCAGTTAATGTCAAGATTCTTGTAATTTTTATTTATTTCATTTTGCCTGCATTATGTCTGTATACCGTGTGTGTCCGGTGCCTGCAGAGGCTGTCAGATCCCTGGAACTAGATTACAGATGATTCACAGTCACCACATGGGTGTTGGGAGTCAAACCTGAGTCTTCTGGAAGAGGACCAGTGTCCTTACCACTAAGTTGCTTTTCCTGTCCCTTCTTGTCATTTTCACAGCACCAGCATAGTGAGTGCACTGTACAAGTTCAACAAATTAAATCATAATATTTGCTGACTACCTTACTGAGTGCTTACTCTGAAAGCACTTCAAATGAGGGAAAGAGTAGACCTGTGAAGAGAGGACTTCTGTCTCGAGCATGAACTGAGTGTGGTGACAAACAACTTGGCTCTTGGAACAAGTAGTGAGTTAGGTAATTCTAATGAGCAGCAACCGTGAGAATGCTGTGAGAGCTAGAGAGCATGCCCAGTTTGGAGGACTTGAGTCTGTCTCGAATGCTTCTTTCTTAGATCTAAAGTGACATCATTCAATGGAATACTGTCATGAGTTCTTGTATTATATATTTTAAAAATGTAGGGCTGGAGGAGCGGGTGGCTCAGTTGTTAAGAGTGCTCTTAGCTTCTAGAGAGCCAGTCTTGTTCCCAGCACCATAGCAGGTGTCTCACAGCTGCTGTAATCCCAGCTCCTCGGGATTCAATTGCCCTCTTCTAGCCTTCATGGCCTTCTGCACATGCATGAGTGGGAGGACAGACAGACAGACAGGACACACACGCTGCTCGCGCGCTCTCTCTCTCTCCTCCCCGCTCCCCCCGCCAAGAATCAATCAGTATAAAATAAATCTTTTAAAACAGAAAATACATATTTTAATTCTGAAATTGTTGAATTGTAAGAATTAAAGTTTAGATTGCAGAGTACTGGCTGGTAGCAACAGAATATTCCTGACTTGTTTTTCTCTTTTCTACCAGTTTCTTTGCCGTTGACTTCTCCATGCTGCTCAGACGTTGACTTCCCTGTGACATGTGCTTTGTTGCAGATGGAGTGGACGGAAAACAAGCACGGAGAACCAATTCCAGCACCCCTTTAGGGGAGCTGTTTGACCATGGCCTGGATAGTTGGTCATGTGTTTACTTTGTTGTGACTGTGTACTCCATCTTTGGGCGAGGCCCATCTGGTGTCAGTGTTTTTTGTTCTTTTCTCCTGTTATGGGTAGTTTTGTTTTCTTTTATCCTGTCTCACTGGGAGAAGTACAACACAGGCATTCTTTCCTGCCATGGGGATATGACATTAGCCAGGTGGTAAGTATACATTCTGCCCTGCACTGTCCGCGTGTTTAAAAATGTTGATTACCCTTTTCACTGCTGCTGGTCATGTTTAAAGTTAGAGCTGATGTGTGGAGCTGGAGAGGTGGCTCAGTAGTGAGCAGCACTGAACACCTGCGTGGCAGCCTATAACGTCTATAACTCCTGTTCTAGTGGATCTGATGCCTCTGTTGGTCTCCCTGCATACATGCAGGCAAAACACATGTAGAGCCGGCCTATAGTGGTGCCAACCTTAATCTAGCGCTCGGGAGGCAGAGGCAGCCTGATCTCTGTGGGTTCGAGGTCAGCCTGATCTACAAAGCAAGCCTTTAAAAACTAAATAAATAAATAAATAAGAGAGAATTGAGGGCTGGAGAGATGGCTCAGCGATATATTAAGAGCACTGATGCTCTTCCAGAGGTCCTGAGTTCAATTCCCAGCAACCACATGGTGGCTTACAACCATCTATAATGTGATCTGATGCATACTGTATACATAATAAATAAATCTTTAAAAAAAAAAAAAAGAGAGAATTGAATTGATATGTGCTTTACTATTTCTTTCCGGGAGGAGGACTGGGATGGAGATGTAACACAGCTGGAGCGCACTTGCCTAACATGTACAAGGCCATAGGTCCTGCTCCCAGAATGATCGGTTCCAAACATACACAAAAGCTCAAACATGACGGTGAACCCTTAAGTTAACCTACCACTTAGCTTTAGCAGTTATTGACACATGGCTCTAGTCTTCATGTATGCTGTGTGTTTCCTAATTCTTTTACAGGAAATGTGGTTAAGTATTTGTTCTGTATTTCTTAAGTGATAAGAGCTTTAAAAATACTATAATGCCATTATTAGATTAAAAGTTAATTAACTGGGGCTAGAGAGATGGCTCAGTGGTTAAGAGCACTGGCTGCTCTTCCAGAGGATGTGGGTTCAATTCCAGCACCCACAAGGAAGCTCACAACTGTCTGTAACTTTAGTTCAGGGGATCTGACACCCACATACCTAAAAATTAAATAATGTTTAAGTTCATAACTTCTTAATGCTATTAAATGTGGTTATTTGACATGATTCTTTGGCCATATGGCTGAATTGTTGGCTTTTGTCTTCCTTGATGACTTTAGTGGGTTTCAGCTTCTTGTGTATCATTTGCCATGAGAATCCACTCAGAAGCTAGCCAGGCATGGTGGCACACACCTTTAATCCCAGCACTTGGGAGGCAGAGACAGGCAAATCTGTGTGAGTTCAAGGCCAGCCTGGTCTACAAAGTGAGCCCAGGACAGCCACAGCTACACAGAGAAACCCTGTCTTAAAAACAAAAAACCAACCAAATAACAAGCAAAGAACTCAGAAGCTAGAGTGTGCTAATGAGGTGGTTTAGGTGGGCAAATCTAGTTGTCCTATGACCTTAACCAGTTTGTGAACTGGTTTTGAAAGGCTCCAAATCGTGACTAGTTGCCTGCATTGCCTATGTAGCTATTTGATGACAATATTGGAGGGGGGAAAATCTCTTAAAGGCAGGAAGATTTGCCAAATCTTGCAAATTGAAGTACATTTTTTTAGTATTCATTTGGATTAGACTTGATGATGAATAAAGCACTGTTGGCTTCCTGGATTTCCAGCCATTAATGCCTCTTTGTTCTGTCTGTGTTTTCCTTCCAGACTATTTCTTTTGTCTACATAGTGACTGCAGGTTGTGGGAGTTGAGGCCTGGTATGAACTTTCCTGTTTAATTTCTTATATAGAGACCTATTCACTGCAATGATTATTGGTAGAAGCTCCATGTCGAAGCCTGTTTAACCAATCACTTTGTTATCAAAAGCCAGTGTTTGCCCACAGCCTTGTTCTCCAGCAAGCCGAGTCGCCCTGTGGCTTGGAGGGTTGCTATCCGCATGTTAGCAAAATCAAGGGGGCTTTTGTTGTTGAGCACCAAGCCTTTTCTAATTGGAGAGAAATACCAAAGCAGATTCCCAACAAAGCTTTGGAAAGCTGTATCTGGGTTAGTCTAGGCTTGTGCTGGAGGATTCTACATGTAGTGGACACTTCATGCCTATTGCAAATTGAAACTTGTTAATTTGAAACAATAAGACAGATGAAATATGGAGACTTTTATAATCTATCTGTGTAAAAAATTAAGCCCCTCTTCCTTCTCGCTGAACTCTGAACATTTTTGGTTGTGCCCTGTCTGTTGCTCTCTAAGAAAACAACCTTCATGGTAAATAGAAGTTGTTCCACCGACCTTGTACCATCCACCCCTCCTTTCACACAGCCTCTGTTTCCTCTATCACCTCAGCCTCCCCCTGCCCCTTTCTTTCTGTCTTTTTGAGGCAAGATTTTATGTAACCAAGGCTGGCCTTGAGTTCCTGATCCTCCTGCCTCCACCTCCTAGAGTGCTGGGATTAGAGATGCGTGTCCTCCATGTCTCGCTTAAATAGTCATTAAAGCCCATGGTTTTACATAAAACAAACAAACAAAACCTCATGCAGTAGATAGTTACATATTTCTTCTTTAAACTTAACAAATATAAAACATAGCAAAACTCCTGAGTGAGAAATTCACTGATGATAGGAGAGGAAAAGCACTTTTTCAATAAAAAAAAAAAAAGCCCTATAAAGCCACTTTATATAGATAAAGATTTGATAGATAAAATAGAGTGGTTCTGAAATGTGTAGCCCAGAGCCCTGGACAGGGCTGGGCCTGCTACGGTGTTCTTTAGTTTCTAAGCCTTTCCTAGTTTGTACCCTTTCACAAGGCCCAGCAGCAGGAACAGGTGGGCTTGTGTTTAGATAGATCAACAGCCTGCATGTGTGCCTTTTCTTCTGCATAGATCTTTAGTAATTTTTCTAGGACCCATAAAATGATAACCTAGAATGCTTTGCTTTTTACTGCGTTTCAAACCACTGGTGTTTCCTGAGCTCAGCTGACCTATATGTAGATACCTCCTTTAGCTAAATCAAGAGTTAACACGACCACATTAGGAGCACACGGTGTCTAGTTGTCTTTGATATAAATAGTGATGAGCCGGTTCAGGTACGGTATGTCACTTCCAACTTACGTCTGCTCCTCACCTAGCAGGACTGTAGGCATAGAGGATCTTTGTTTAGCGCATCCATTCAGCAGAGCTGGGGCACTAAAGTTAGTTTTATGATAAAATAGCACATAAACTCACAATGACAGTTCCAGATAGAATCTGATAATAAAGGTACCACTTTGTATTGTACATTTAAGTGTTTACTTCAACTTACAAGCATTGGCTTTTCTTTAAATTTTTTTCTTTATTGTTGTAGAAATATTCATGATTGCAAAGTGAAATCTATAAAGCAATATGAAATATAGCTTTTTTTTTCCTGCCTATTCTCCTTTCCCTCAGACATACTTAGTTTTTCCTTGTTATTTATGTGGTGGGTGGTGGGCGGGGGTCAGAGGACAACTCCACCATATGGGGTCAGGATGGAGCTCTGGCTGTCAGGCTGATGGTAAAGTGACTTTACCTACTAAGCCATCTCTCCAACCTTGTTCTTAGCTTTTAATTTTTGGCTTAGATTTCCTGTTGTAAGTAAATGCATCGTTTTATCACCTTGTTTGTAAACTGCCTCCCATACACACACTTGATAGTGTATCCATGAGAGCGTATAAGGTTTTCCTTGTCTCTTCCAGCTCCCTGATGCTTTTGTGTAGATGTACCACAGTGTTCAGCCAGTATTTGCTTTGTCTCCATACTTTTGCTGCCGCACACATTGTTGTAGTAAATAGTCTTGTGCATGAGTCTTTTTATACTTTTTGCTGGGCTAGTGTAAAAGACAAATCATGCAGTTGTGTTGAACACTTCGATATTCCACTCTGTAGTGTTGCTGATTTTTCATGCCTGTGAGCTGTTGTGAAAACACTTATGTATAGTATATTGTCAGACTTGTTACTCTACTGGTAAGAATTTATACAGTTTCAATCTGCCTTTCTCATAAATGAGTTTACCTAGGCTTAACATTTGTTTGTTTGTTCTGTGTGATTTATATACGCTACCCCATTTTCCCCAACAGAATTTTTGATCACTTCTTTTATTCTGAGAGAACTTGTGTTTCGGGGTGCATTGATCCTTTGGGTTGACTATAGTTTTCTCACTTGTCTTTTTTTTTTTTTTTTTTTTTTTTTTTTCTTTCAGACAGAGTTTCTCTGTGTAACAGCCCCTGTATGTCCTGGAACTCTATTTGTAGACCAGTGTGGCTTCAAACTCATAGAGATCCGAGCCAGGCGTGGTGGCACACGCCTTTAATCCCAGCACTTGAGAGGTAGAGGCAGGCGGAAGATCACTGTGAGTTCAAGGCCAGCTTGGTCTATAAATCGAGTCTAGGACATCCAAGATAACACAGAGAGACCCTGTCTCAAAAAAAAAAAAAAAACCTTAAAACAAAACAAAAAAACCCTCATAGAGATCCACCTGCCTCTGCCTCCCAAGTGTTGGGGTTAAAGGCGTACACTACCATGCTTGGCTTACTTGTCTTTTTAACTTTTCTTTAAGATACTTTTTAACTTGGGGGATTTTTTTGTTGTTTGTTTTTATTGGTGTCTTGTTTGCATATATGTCTGTGTACCATGTGTGTGCCTTATGCTATGATGGAGGCTAAAAGAGGGCATTGAGCCCCCTGGATCTGGGGTTACAGGTAGTTGTGAGCCACCATGTGGGAGCTGGGAACTGCATCAGAGTTCCCTGCAAGAGTAGCTAGTTCTCGTAACAGCTGCATCATCTTTCGGGCTCATGTTGATGGACTGGTTTTGTAGTTTTTAGTTCTATGTGTATGAGTGTTTTGCTTGTACATACATCTGTGCACCACAGAGGCCAAAAGGTAGCATCAGATCCCCTGGAACTGGAGTTACAGATGGTTGTGAGCCACCACATGAGTGCTGGGAACTGAACCCAGGTCCTCAGGAAGAGCAGACAGTGCTCCCAACAGCTGAGCCATCTCTCCAGTCCTCCATCGTGGTGATTTTTATTAGAGTTCCTATGTGATAAGTTAGAAATGTGCGAAATAAGGTATTTTTTGTAGTCATACTGCCCTTAGATTATGTCTCATTTCACTTGATGCTTTTCTTTTTCTTTCTTTCTTTCTTTTTTTTTTTTTTTTTTTAAGATTTTATTTATTTAATGTGTATGAGTGCTTTATCTGCATGTATCCTTGCATGGCAGCAGAGGGCATCAGAGCACATTATAGATGGTTGTGAGTCACCATGTGGGTGCTGGGAATTGAACTCAAGACCTCTAGAAGAGCAGGCAGCGCTCTTAACCACTGAGCCATCTCTCCAGCCCCTCTTTTTTTTTTTTTTTTTTTTTTTTTTTTTTTTTTTTAAATGAGTTCTTTGATTTTTCTGCAGCTATTTCATTTTCTGTATTTTAAATTCTGGCTTTAAATTTTGGGACCATGAAAAGCAGGTCTGCATCTATGCATTCCATCACTATTGTACACTTGACATTTACAGTTTAATAGATAAGTCTTTAACAGTTAAATGTTTTTTACAGAACATAGGATAAATTCCACTTAAAAGAAATAAAGACACTTTCCCCTCTGATAACGTACGCAGAACATAGACTGCCATATGCTTACTGTGCTTAGAGCACTTTCTCTCTCCACACCAAGATAGTGTCTCATTGCTCTTGATAGCAAAGTTGTCTCAGCCTGTCCCAGTGACTTGGAGCTACAGGCATCTCTGAGTTCATTAGTTTAGCATTGACCAAAGCAGGGGATCAGGTGGAGCATGTGCTAGTGAGTGCACTGGGTTTTCTCAACCCCAGGACGGCAAAACAACATGGCAGAGGCACAAGGAAAACCATCCAGCGCACTTACAGTTAGCAGCTCAGAGGCTGGTTTGTTGAGGAGGATGTGACTGCTCACCTCCCAGGCTGTGGCTGAGTGAGGTAGCGTACCCTGTAATTCTGGTACTGGGGATGCTGAGGCAGACTGTGGCTAGCAGGGTAGCGTATGAGTATGAATTGATTGCCAGTCCAAGAATGGCAGGCCTGATAGTGGGCTGCGGGAGGAGGAAAGAAGCCACCTTCAAAGTCAGAAGTGACACAGAACTTACCAGTAGGAATCTCAGTAGGTTTCTAGAGTATAGTTTCTGAGGACAGGATGAGCGGATGAATGCTAAGAACTGAAAGCATCAGGACGCAGGAAAAAATGGGACCTGACAGGGTAAGCTGGGCCAGAGGGCCCAAGAATCAGTGGTAGGGTTTCTTAGAATGGCCACACACCGTTTCAGGTTTGTGGGAAAGTAAACATGGCATAGGTAGGGTAGAGAGGCGAGAAACTGAAGATTCTAGAAAGATCAAAAAACAAACAAAAAAAAAACAGGAAGCAACAGATTCCGAGTGTTGTTTCCCCTCCTACCCCCACACCCCCATAGTAGCTCCCGCTGATTTCCCAGCTCACTCTGCTGGGTGCTGTTCCGGGTGTCTACACGTAACATCCATGCAGTTCTCAAACCCTGTGCAGTTGGCACTGCTGTTTTTATGTTTGAAAAATGAAGAAAATGAGGCACCGGAAAGTTGAATTGCCCAGGAGAGTGTGGTTCTGTGACCAGTTCATGGCAGACAGAGGGGAAGTCCAGGCTGGTTTCAGTCTGCACTCTGCTTTGCCCAGCTGTCCTCTCACTCACTCTTCGCTCTCAAATGCTGTTTAGAAATAAGCTTGAACCCGAAGACTGCTGGCCCTAAAACACCACGCATTTTGCATGCATGCAATTACTGTGGAATAATCACTCTTGAATAATTCATAATAATTTAAATATTTTTCCTTTTAGGCTGTGCATTATGTGTGACTCTTCCAATGAGTTTATTAAACTTTTTCAGGTAAGTTTTTTTTTTTTTTTTTTAAGTTGTGGAGAAAAAAAAGAAAGAAAATCTTTAGTAGTTGTGTAGTTAGCAGAATTTAAGGAACTGTTTTTTTTTTTTGTAATCTGGACATTTTGAAAATGTTTAAAAACCTATGTTTCAGATCTAGAGTGAAAACATGATAATTAAAGTTATCTCTACTGCTAATGTAGTCAATTTAACTATACTATAAATGGTCAGTTGTGAAGGTTTTGGGCTCAGCGGGCTTCAAGTTTGTCACTTCTGTGAGTCAATCTACATCCGGCAGGGAGCACTACCCTGATGAATATTGGTTTGTTAGCATTCTAGCTAATGAGGCTCATACTCTTCTGTGTGGGTTAGGACCAAGTGTTATGCTGACTTCACCTAAGAGGTGTGTAGATGGGTGCTGCTGCCTGTGGGGTAGTGTCTGGCAGGGCCGAGGTGCAGTTTCAGTTCTGATTTGTGCATACCCCATCTTTGCTGGCTACCCTGACTTCCTTTGTTTTGTCAAAATATATCTTCTTCTTTCACCTCTCAGCACTTGCTCTGGCTATTTGCTCTCCTGCTGTTCTCTGTTCTTCCTGCTCAGCCCTTCAGAATCTCACCCATGTCCAGACAAGTTCAGTAGAGCTGCTGTTGTGGCTGGTGCTCATTTGTACAAGTAATTGCTTTGTTTTGCTTTTTGAAACAGGGTTTCTCTGTGTAGCTTTGGTTGTCCTGGACTTGCCTTGGCGACCAGGCTGCCGCCGAACTCAAGCGATCCTCCTGCCTCTGCCTCCCCAGTGCTGGCATTAAAGGTGTGCGCCACCATCCCCAGTTTAGAAATAATCAGTTTTAAGCCAGATGTGGTACACACTCATAATCCCAGCACTTTGGAGGCTGAGGCCAGCCAGCCTGAGCTGTGTAATCTCTTCTGCCAACAGTACACAAAAAGATCTTGTCTTAAAAAAAATTTTTTTTAAATAATAGCATTTAAAGTTTGCAAGCTGTACCGATCATTTGAGTCACGTTCTCTTCTTCATATAGATGAGGCTTTGATTGGGCTACACACTGTCCAAAGTAATGTGATCAACAACAAAACCAAGACTAGAATTTGGAGCCCTGTTCAAATGAGTAAACATGTTAGATTACTCCCAGGGTACTTAGAGACACCAGAACGTGCCGACAGGCCCACTTCAGGGTCTTTTGTATAAAATATATCTAAATCTTATGTTACTTTAAATGTTTTATTATTTTATGTGATGGATATTTTGTATACCTCTTGCCAAGAGAGACCAAAAAGGATGTTGGATTTCCAGGAACTGAAGTTGCAGATGCTTTGAGCCACCGTGTCCATACTGGGAACCAAACCCAGGTCCTCTGGAAGAACAGTCAGGATTTTTAACCTTCTAGTCCCGGGGTTCTTACCTTTCCTAATGCTGTGACACTTTAATAGAGTTTGTCATGCTGTGGTAACCCCCAACCATAAAATTGTATTTCATGGTTGCTACTTCATAACTGTCACAAGTTGTAATTTAAGTATCCGATACGCAGGATATCAGATATGTGACCTCTGTGAAAGGGTAGTTCAACCCTAAAAAGAAAAGGGTGGCAAACCACAGGCTGAGAACTGCTGCTCTAAACCACCGCTTCGTTCTTAACACAGCTGGTGACCATTTGGTTTAAAAAGTAAGAAAAGGCAGGGCGTGGTGGCGCACACCTGTAATCCCAGCACTTGGGAGGCAGAGGCAGGCGGATCGCCGTGAGTTCAAGGCCAGCCTGGTCTACAGAGGGAGTCCAAAACAGCCAAGGCTACACAGAGAAACCTTGTCTCAAAAAACAAAACAAAACAAAGTAAGAAAAGGGCTAGGCATGACAGGACATTATTTTAATCCTAGCACTCTGGAGATAGAGGCAGGTGGATCTGTATGGTGAGTTCCAGACCAGCCAGGACTACATAGTAAGACCATGTCTAGAGATGGGAGGAGGAAGTGGGAAGGATCAGTTCAGACCAGAACTTCAGTTGTAGTCTAGGCCCTGGTAGCAATTACAAGTTTAGAGCATTTCATCCTAACTTAGCCTGCCTTTAAAGTGGGGTTAATGATGTTGGGTCTCTGAGCCATGAGCCTGTAAATACATAGTAAGAATGCATGTGGAAGGAGTCTGGAGATGATACGTGTTAGGCACGTGTCTATATGTAATGATGTTCTGTATTGATTTTTCAGAAGTTATAAAAGCAACACCCTGAAACACAATTCCGTTTATGAAACCATGGTCCCCTTGTTCTCTCCGTGTTTGCTCTTCACTTTGTCTACAGTGTGGATCCTCCGGTCACCTTCAGATATCTTAGAACTACACCCTAGAACGTTCTACTTCATGGTTGGAACCGCTTTTGCCAATATCACAGTAAGACTTTTTATTTTTAAAAAAGTCATATAAGACAGATGTGGTAGCTTGTGCCTATAGTTCAAGGCCAGCCTGGGCTACATGAGACCCTGTCTTAGAAAACCAAAATAACAAAACAAAAAAGAATCAAAGCGGCTTTGGAAGGTATTTGTTGCTGATTGGAGGTCGGAGGCTGTGCCTCTTCACTACCACGGAGAGATGTAGTCGTGCCGAGGCTTAGGAGGCTGTTCTGAGGCTGTTCTTCACAGGCATAGAGCTTGGAGTTGGGAGATCCTTCTGTGTATCTCAGCTGCTGTTACTCCACTGTGAAAAAACACCTGCTGTAGCATCTGTCTTAGAACTTTCTCGTCTCATAGCAGAGCACCTGACAAGGTAACTTAAGGAAGGGTTTATTTTGGCTTCTTTAAGAAGGCAACCAGTTCATCATGGCGGCAGAGTTGTCATGTGTCAGGTCATATAGCTGGTCACTTTGCAGCTGCAGTGAGGAGGCAGTGAGGGCACTGCTCAGCTCACTTCTTTTTATTCAGTTCAGGACTCCAGCGCATGGATAGTGCACCCCACACAGTGTGCATCTTCCCTTCTCACTTAAACCTCTCTGGAAACTTCTCCACAGACACACCCAGAGGTGTGTTTTGGAGATGACTCTAAGTTGAGTCAAGTTGGTGGGTGCAGACGAGGCAGCACAGCATCCACACTGCACTGTCATGCATTGTCATAGTCTCTTCTGACATGGCCCTGAGCAGTTGAAAACATTCTTGAAAGCTTTTTAAATCCGAGGTGACTAGTTTTGCCCGTGCTTTGCTAATACTCTCTTTTCCTCCCCTCTTCTTGTTTCTCCCAAGTGTCAGCTAATCGTTTGCCAAATGAGCAGCACACGGTGCCCGACTTTGAACTGGTTGCTGCTTCCTCTCTTCTTGGTTGTGGCAACAGTGATCATAGGCGCAGCGAGCTCCCACCTTGAGAGTGTTCTCCTTTACACGCTCACAGCTGCCTTCACTCTGGGTCACATCCACTATGGAGTACAAGTGGTGAGTGATCAGCGCAGAGCAGAACTGCGTCTGTCTGCTTCTTGGGAGCACAGAAGGAAGGACACAGTGGGAAGGAAGCTGCGAAGGAGGGAAATGTGGAGGACATGCCTAAATTCTAGGTGATGTGTACGGGCGGGATTTCTACTGTTTGCTGATGTTTATTGTAGCAACTACAAGCGGTTTTTAAGTGAGTGATTATGGGGCATTATTTCTTACTCTAAATCATTATGTAAACAGTTTTCTTATTGAGGAAACACTGTTCTGTTCTTTTCATTACGTGGGACCAGATAATTCCATTAGTTTCTGTTTCTTTTCCTTTTAATCCTAGCACATTTTCATTGCTTACTAACTTAATTTGGGAAAAACAAGCAACACTGGTTTCTAGTACTCCTCTGCCTATTTCTAGTCCTGTGAGAGATGTAGTAAGGCAGCATCTTAGGTTTCTATTGCTGTGATAAACACCATAAGGAGAAGCAACTCAGGAAAGGAAGGGTTCCCTCAGCGCACAGTTTTACATCACAGACATCACCAAAGGAAGTCAGGGCAGGAACCTGAAGGCAGGCGCTGAAGCAGAGGCCGTGGAGGAGCTGCTTGCTGCCTTGCCCAGTCTGGTGTCTTATAGCACCCGTGGCTGCCTGTCCAGGGACCGCACCACCCGCTCTAGGCTGCACTCTTCCACGTCGTTCATTAGTCAAGAAATTGATCCACAGGCCAATTTGATGAAGGTGATTTCTCAACTGAGGTTCATCTTCCCAGATAACTGCACTTGTTAAGTTCAAGACAAAACAACAACAAAAACTGGCCAGCACAGGAAAATTGGGATTTTAAAGTAGAGGAAGTTATTTGCATTATTTCAGTTTTTATCTCATGAGCTTTTACCTTAATCAGCAAATAATGAAAAAAATGTAGCAGAGTGTGGTTACTATTTCTAGGTGTGGTAGAGCACTGCTGTAACCAGCACTGAGGAGGAGGAAGCGGGAAGATGAGTGGCTTGGCGCTAATGTGGACTGCATGGCAATACCCTATCTCAAGAAGCCACAAGCATAAACAAGCGCTTTGCACTCCCAGTGCTCTCTTCTGAAATCAGAGTCGTTTAAGGATGAATGGACAAATACAGGGATGTCAGAACCATGTGGGGTTCTCTCCCTCCCACTTCAACATCTTTTGTAGTTTTATAGTTACATTACCTATTTTAGTCATTGCTACATCGTGTCCACTAGGGAGATCACCAGTAGTTATCCAGCTGACTGGTCCTAATCCTTTTATTTACCTACTGATTCAGCGTTTACAGTGTTGTGTGAACAAATGGACTGTGTCACACCGGGAGGATAACTCAGTGGCACAGCACACGTGCATCCTAGGCATACAGTAATAAATAAAAACAAGGTTCTTGCACAGTCAGTGGAGTGGCTCCTTGCACCAACTGTGGTGACCTGAATTCCATCTCAGCCTGAGCCTGCACTTTGTCTTCTGACCTCCACATGCATCCCATGGCATCCATGTGCCTCTCGCCCCATGCAAATAGATGTCAAAAGAAAATGGAGGGCAGGGGAGAGACAGCTCAGTGGTTGAGAGCACTAGCTGCTCTTCCACTGGCCTTGATTGCCAGCACCCAGCTGAAGGCTCACAGCCATCTGTAATTGCAGTTCCAGGGGATCAGATGCCCTCTTCTGGCCTCCGTGGATACTGGACAGGTGGTGAACTGACTTGCATGTGGGCAATACTAATAGACATAAATAATAAACTGAAAAGGTAAATCTTAAGTACCAAAGAATTGGCTGCTGCCATTGATACCCTAGCTGATGTGGCCTTCAGATTCACAGATCCAATTTTTAATCATTTTATCCAGGCTAGAAAGCATTGCCTAGCAGAGTTTTATAGATGCTAAATACTGACTCTAACTTACCGAGGTAGTTGTTTTCTTTACTAATTGGTGTAGATCAGATAATCCTACAGTTTCTTAGGTTTGAGTATGTATTTGTCTGCTCTGGAAGGCTCATCAGAAGACTAGACTGTGGTTCAGCAGACCCTTTCTTGTTCCTGGCAATTTTTCCTGTGTCAGTGAACTACTGCCTGCAGAGGGTGAGTTCTGAGTACGTAATTGTCGCTGTCTTGTGTTCTGGTTTTTTGTAGGTAAAGCAGCTGAGCAGCCATTTTCAGATTTACCCTTTTTCATTGAGGAAACCAAACTCAGATTGACTAGGAATGGAAGAAAAGAGCATCGGCCTGTAATCTTCCAAAAGGACTGTAAATAGATGCCTGTAAATACTTCATCACCATTGAACTAAACTGGTCTGCTTGACAGAATGGGACCTCAGCGTGGGGTACGTGGACAGCAGGAATGACACATGAACTGAGCTGAGCGTGTGGAAAAGCGCAGTGAACGCTAAGCCAGCTAAGTGTTCCCAGCTTCAGGAGTCTATGATATTTTGACTCATACAGAGTTGAAGATGATTTATGTTTACGCTTAAAGTCCCCAGATTGATTCAGGAACACTAATAACATTCGGGTAGCCACAGCATGTCTTAATATTGGATACTTTATCATAGGTCTTTAGCTGTAGGAATGACAGACAGCCCAAATATCATGCAGAGAAGCGTCAAAAAAGTCTCTTCAGCCAGAGATACCAGTGACTCCAGAGCAGTGTGCAGTTGCCAAATCCTGGTTGCTCTCCAGTGAACTGCCTTTTCCACCTGCTGTGGGAGGCTGCCTAGTATCCTGGCTGTTATTACGGCTAAATCCTGATAAATAATTTTTCTTTGAGAGCGAAATGTTCTGGTGTTACTTAGTAGAGAATAGGTTGTAATTTCAGCTCACCATTGTAGCACAGGTCACTGTTCAATTGTGGTACTTCCTCCTGTCAGCCGTGAGTCGCTAGGATTGAGCCATGATTTTTAAGAATGCATGGGATAGTTCTAAGCTTGTGGTACTTCCTTGTGAGAATGTACATAAAGTACCTTGAGAGAGATTTAAACTGGAGTTAGGAGTCTCAGAACTTCAAGATGACCATGGTTAGCATCCTGCCACTGTCTGCCCAATCTTCGCTTGTTTTCATTTCTCCTGGGGGTGAGATGCTGTGGTTTTTAATCCCACACAGGATAAAGCAGAGAGAGCCTCTCTGCCCTAACTTGCTCAGCTCCTTATTTGAGGAGAACTTTTGATATATATGCCTTGCTGGGTATTCACTCCCTTAATATGACTCAAAATAATTTGTGAGGTTTACTGACAACATAAAAGTCCCTTTAGCTGTATTGTGGTTTTTCTGTAAGTCACACCTTTTTATGAATGTGGATGTTTCTTTCTTTGGGCTTTGTCTTTATTTAGTTTGGTGGTGGTGAAATTTACTCGCTGATTTACTTTTTACTGAATGAGGTTTGTGCTTAAATGAAGAGTGTGTCTTAAACCCTTTTATTTGGACAGGTTGCACTTGGATAAAATAGGCACCACTGTGTTGATATGTAATTAAATTTGTAACTGTTATTTATCTGTCAGTGTGACCATCCTTAAATGTTGTAGCTCATTCCTTTGTTGAATATCTGTCTGCTGCTTTGTAAAAAGTAACTAATTGATACTTCACGTAAATATTTTTAAATTCTAATCATTGTCATCCAGGCTGTTGAAAATGAGCCCAGGAGCTAACTCACAGTTCTGTGCTCAGAGTTAACCGTTTGCAAGGCTTACGTGTATTTGGGGACGTTCTCTGACACAGAGAATGAGGTGCACGGCATGGGTGGTGATTCTGGGTTTGTAAATAAATTGCCGTCACGGAGGTGAGAGAATGAGTCAGTTACCTGAGGAAAAGTGCTCTGTGTCCTGGGCTCCTCGGAAGAGAATGGAGAGACTTTGCTATAAGGTTTTATGGCTAATCATTTTACTGTTTTCTTGACCTTGTACACAAGAAGATTCATTTGTATAAAAGAAAATAACTGATAAATATTTATAAAATGATGAATTTGGACCACAGGCTTTAGACTGAAGAATCATGTCCTATAATTTGGGGGCTTTTTTTTTCCCCCCTTTTCTTTCTTCAAAATGTATCTGTCCTCTTTGTTCCATCAACTGGATTTGAAAAAAAATCTTTTGTGCCTTTTGTTTTTGTTTTTGTTTTTTTTTTTAAATGTGTCTCTATGATGGTTAAGAATTCTGTTAATAGTTTTCTTGACACTGTTGAATAGAGGAGGAGTAAAAGGTACTGCAAGCTTATGCACACTATTTTCGAGTGACTTTACCCTGCAGCTTTTTCCAGGTGACACAGAGCTGCCTTTTGGAAGCAGCCTCGTGGTGGGGAGCATATGTGCGTGCTTCCTGTACTTGCAGAATAGAGGCCCTCGCCCAAGCCTGGGGTTTGCCTTGTCATGCTGCTGGACCACATTACAGGCACTGCTAGAAGTTTCTTTTCAGGTTATGGTATGGAAAAGCCCTCTCAGGTTTGTCAGAAAATAATCTCCCTGTATTTGAGAGGGTGTGGGATAGACAAACATTAATAATACTTGGATAGAGCCTGCCACCTGTAATCTTTCAATAATATTATGATCTTATTGCAGTGCACTGTTTGAAACTGCCATAATCACTGTCTTTGCTTCAAAAATAGTAATAGAGTTTATAGGATTTAGAGCAATAGAGTAACTTTGAAGTAAAAATATAACCATTCTTCATTGGCATTTCGATATTATGACTGAAATGCTTTTAATTCTGGTTTTCAAAAGAAAATGTTGTGCTTGGCTTAGGGTGTTGCAGTACCACTGCTAATATGCCATTTGTTCTCTGCTGAGCCATTGGGAAAGGAGGTATATATCTGGGCTTAGCACACACTAAGTAGATGGTAAGCGTGTTGGTTGTGATTGGAGCCTAACTGTTAAGGGAATGTGTTGTAGCCAGGAGGTATGGAAGGCACCTTGCTTCCTGAAGGCAACTTCAAAAAAGATAATTTGGAGATGTTTAAGTCCAGGGCAACTTTCTCACTTTTTTTTTTTTTAAAGAAAATTTATTTGTATGTATACAGTGCTCTGCCTGCATGTAATACCTGCAAGCCAGAAGAGGACACCAGATCACATTATAGATTATTGTGAGCCACCATGTGGGTGCTGGGAACTGAACTCAGGGCCTTTGGAAGAGCAGCCAGTGCTCTTGACCTCTGAGCCATCTCTCCAGCCCCACTTTCTCACTTTAAATTGTAACTTGAAACCTACTTGTAATTCCTTCTTGTCAGCTAGCCAACCCTACACCTAGGACAGAACCAGCTCATGAGTCCTGGCTTGGTTGCAGCTAGATGTTCCCACAGTCACATGAGCAATGCCTTGTGGCTCTTGGCTGCTGAAGGACTGGGAACAACCCCGGAGAAGGCAGTAAAGACCACGGGCTGCAGCTTCCAGCTTTGGGTCTCTAAGCTAGCCAGATGCAGATGAAGAAATGGAGTTAGTACAATGGTGCCTGTGTTCAGGGTGGCCTTATCTTGGCTCGCTTGTTGTTTTTTTATAACAATCTCAATTGTTCAATGTTACCAATAAAGACTTGGGAGCCAGGTATTGGTGTAAAAGCCTGGTAGCTCAGAGAGACAGAGAATGCACCCAGCTGAGTTTCTTCCCCAGCTGACTTCCCAAACTGAATGTCCCTCCCTTCTACTTCCTGTGTGTCTCTATCCATCCTCCTGACTTCCTCTTACTCTCTGTTTTTTTCTTATGTTCACTCCCTGTCAACTGGTTGCTCACTCTGCCTCTTGACCTGTGGTTGACTTTATTAAATCTTGTTTACAATATTCAAGAAGAAAGCTCTTGGATTAAAGGTGTGTGCTGGGGCTGAGCCACACCACAACTACCAACAGGTTTTTCCAGTAAACAACACAATCTTGGGGTTCACAGTATGATCAAATATCCTTGTAACACTTACTTCTTTAGGAAATCTGTGTTGTCAGACCAGAATTTTCTTTGTCCTATGAAATGTTTTAAGGCAACAACCTATCTAGAACACTCACCCTGGGTGAGTAATCTTATAGGTCACTGGCCCTACTCCATTCTTCCACAATGAATGTTAACTAGCGTGCTGCACTGAGGCCCTTTGGCGTGCATTTAAAGTGACAGTCCTAACAGTAAAATTGATTAATCACTGAAACTTGAATGTGTGATACTCTAGGAATTTTAAAGAGCTAGCCTAAATTTCTGCCTATCCTTTATTAATTCTGTTGTCCATGTGGTTTGCATATTCTAGGTGTGTGTTGTTTGTTTTATTTTTTGTTTTTGAAATCATCTTTGACAGTGGACCAGATGACTGACATCACAGCAGGCAGTGGCTTCAGGGAATGTGGTGAATCACGGTGGTCTAGCTTTTCCAGAGACAGCAGTGATGTGCTTGTTTCTTTCCCGCATGAGCCATGGGAAATGGGCTTGCTGGCTGGTCTATTTCCAGCGTTTTACATGCTAGGTGTAACTTGCTTCCTAGCCTGCATGTTAGTAGTGCACTTTGCTCTTTAATAAACAGATGCTCAAGTGACAGTGCACCAGCCAGGTATTGTCTGTCTGTCTTTTAAGCGGGCATGTGTTCTCTTTATAGACATTTGATGAGCTCACATTTGGGGTAACAGAAAAAGTTTTGCTATTTGTAGCCCTCCACAGGAAGCATGGGCAAGGAGGCTTTGTTCACTCATTGAGGAAGGCTGAGTTCCCAGGATGGAAAGCGCCATACAGAATGATTTCAGAATGTTTGACAGGGCCTTGTCTCTAGAAAAATACCTTTGGGCTGAAGAGAAAGGTTGTTCTGGCTTTTACACTGTTTTCCTCCCTTCCAGAGAATCACTCTTAGAAAGCTGGACTGAAGCTGGGCGTAGTGGCGCACGCCTTTAATCCCAGCACTCCAGAGGCAGAGGCAGGAGGATCACTGTGAGTTCGAGCCAGCCTGGTCTACAAAGTGAGTCCAGGACAGCCAAGGCTACACAGAGAGACCCTGTCTCTAAAAAATAAAAGAAAGAAAGAAAGAAAGAAAGAAAGCTGGACTGAGTCAGAGAGTGGGGTTCTGAAATAGAAAGAAAAGCCAGTGCCTTTCAGCAGCAGGAAAACTGAAATCAAAGGCAGCATTGACTCCAGAGAGACTGAATACTGTGTATGTTCTCTACTGCGTTGTGGATTTTCATAAACAGAAATAATCCTCCGTGTATTCTCAGTTGTGATGTTCTTGGTAAGCACGTTTTTAATATCTAGAGAGAACTCGTGACCTGGCTGGAGTTTGCTTTGTCTTGAGGTAACTAAGCGGGTTGTAGGCATGGCCTGCTTTAACTTGGCTGCATCACTAACTTGTTGGGACTACTGTTAGCATAACAGCAGTGAGCGTCAGAGCTACATGCCGACTCCACTTTCCATGGTGGTGTTTGGACGCTAGTTATTTGGTTTTTGTCCTCATCAGAGCAGCCGTTTGAGAGACAGACTCAGGTATAGTGATTAGCTTATTTCAAAATGTCCTAAGCAGCCAGGCGTGGGGCACCATGCCTGTGATCCCTGTACTCGAGGAGGCAGAGGCAGGGGGATGTCTGTGAGTTTGAGGCCAGCCTGGTCTACAAAGCAAGTCCAGGACAGCCAGGGCTACACAGAGAAACCCTGTCTTAAAAAACAAAAACAAACAAAAAGCAAAATTCAGTTTTGAACTCAGAATTCTAGTTAGAAAAAAATTACAACCAAAGTGTAAGGGAGCTATTTTCTCTTTCCCTTCCCACCTAACAATGGATCAAATGAATAGCAGTTGAAGAAAAAGAAATTACTTTTTTGAGTAAGGTTTCATGTTCTATGCTAAGAATAGGTGGCAGGACTTGTGGCTGGGGAGTTTAATTTGGTGCCTTTATGAGTACACTTTCTATATAGTCTTCTGGAGCAAGAGTACAAGTCTACTCCTTCCCAGGTACTTAAAAACCACCACTGGAGCCAGTGGAATGCTTGCTGCAAAGATGGTATCAGAGACAAGATAAAGAAGACAGAAAGTCTTCCCCCTTTCAAGTACTTTTAGCTGCAGTTGGCCTGTATAGGACTTGCTGTGTTAATAGTATATAGTGTAGCATTTGCTTAACCTCGTTCGGTGCGCTGTGTATATGTACGCGATCAGCAGTACACCTGTTCTCTGTATACAGCTATGGGACGGTATCTACACGGAGTTAACTCTCGAGTCACACCAGCCAGATGGTCGCCCTCATTAGACTGCTGCTTGGTGTGTCCATGGCCCACATCTAAAGCCACTTCCCGACCCGGAGTCGTGACCTTTACCCTCCAGGTTGTCTGAGGCCTTGAGAAATCCCTCAAAGCATATCACTTTCCACTTCCTTTTCACCAGGGAACTTGGGAGCCAGAAAGACTGGTTCCAAGAATGATGGCTGCTGTCTTCAGGACTGAGGTTTCTGGGGCTGCCAGGTCCTTTTTTGGCTGGGGCAGCTTGGGGCGCAGTGTGCCTGTGGACTATCGAGGAGATGCTTGATCTTGCCCACGCAGAGCTTTGAGTTTGCTTAACTTTCCTGGAATGTTCCGATGTTGTGATTCGATGTACAGTAGAATACCCCAGGCGTTTGCATTGTCTGTGTTACTGTTCCCTGATGCTAGCCCATATAATCAGGACCTGACTGTTTCTTGTCACCGGATTTTAGAAGCCTTGACCTTTCAACTGGATTTATGTTCATGTCTGCTGCTGTGGACTCCAAAAGTTAAAGCAGTAGGTTTTAGTTTTCAGTTGTTTAATTCTTTATTGCTAAATATTTATTGTAATAAAAAATAAATAATTTTTAAATCCTTTTAATTGTTTTCAAGTTGTCATTTTTGTCCTTCCTTGGTGGATGCAAAAGGGCAGGAAGCAGTGTCCAGCTGCTAGGTGAGGAACAGGAAGAAGTATGCAGCCACTAGGTGAGGAATCATTGGTCATTATAGAGGTTTTGTTTGTTTGTCTTTGTTTTTTCTTACACAAGCTGCAAAACAACCACATTTTACTTAGCTTAACAGTTTTTCTGATACAAAGAAAATATATATATATAAAAAAAAAAAGCCTAGGACAGACTCACATCTAATATCCCGGTCCCCCAAAAAAAACCTAAGAGAAAAAAGAAAAATTCCCTCAAGAGAAGATTATCTTTGCTTCTGGAAGAGGTTTCCACGCCCCATTCCACGACCTCTTCCTCTTGCAGCCACTTGGGCCTTCAGGAAAGTAGCTTTTCCTCGGCCGGCCTCTGAGCCTTGCTTTTTATTTTTTCATGCCACGTATGTGCACCTGTCCAAGCTGTGCCACTCAGTCATCTCTGTAGTGAGTGATGTGGGACATTGGCAGTTCATGTTGTCCTCTGCTTCTGAGAGCCTCCCTCCGTACACCTCGCCAGTGTTGGTCTCACATGTTGCTGTGTGGCCCTCAGCCTTGTGCAAGATTTTAATCGGTACACTGGTAGACATCTTGGCAGGACTCTGCCTGTGCAACTAACCACAGGCTTCTTTTTGGTTCTGGCACAAAAGTTAAAAGGCGAAGGCATGAAGTGAAAACTTGCTTTTTTTTTTTTTTTTTTTTTTTTTTAAGAGTCTTATTTAGCCCGGTGTGGTGCACGCCTTTAATCCCAGCACTAGGCAGGCAGATTGCAGTGAGTTTGAGGCCAGTCTGGTCTACTAAGCAAGTCCAGGACAGCCAAGGCTAACACAGAGAGACCCTGTCTTGAAAAACAAAAACAAAAAACAAAACAAACAAACAAAAAAAAGAGTCTTACTTATCCCCCATTGGCCCCAAGATGATCTTTGTTTTGTTTTGTTTTGTTTTGTTTTTTGTTTGTTTTTTCAAGACAGGGTTTCTCTGTGTAGTCTTGGCTGTTCTGGACTCAGTTTGTAGACCAGGCTGGCCTCAAACTCACAGCAATCCGCCTACCTCTGCCTCCCGAGTGCTGGGATTAAAGGCGTGCGCCACCAGCTTCTGATCTCCTCCTCTTGACCTGCTGTTACTGGGATTGCAGGTGTGTGTGCTATCAGGCCTGGTTTATATTGTGGGGATCCAACTGAACTACCCTGCTAGCCCTAAGGAAGGGAGTTATTGCTCTTTTTCTGGGGTTTGCTTGTTCGGAGTATAAAAAGACCAGCCTGCTTTCAAGGTCATCCTGGGTATGGCTTCAGTGCCAGACAAGTGACAGCAGCACTTGAGTCCCCAAGGACAGTGGAAATTAACATGAACATAATTTTTCTAATCATCTCACAATCTTTTTAAAGACAGGGTCTCATGTAGCCCAGGCTGGCCTCAAATACTGTGTAGCTAAAGATGACTTTGAACTTAGTTCTGTGCTGGGGCTTGAGGCCAGGATTCTGTATATTGTAGACAAGCGCTCTACCACCTGATGTGCAGTTGGTACCTCCCAACATTTAGTTTAGATGTTAGGGTATGCTATTGCCCACGTGTGGGTGCAGGAGGGCAATCTGGAATTCATTTCTTGCTCACTATTGGGGCCAGGGAGGGAGACCCATGCATGGACCTCAAGTGGTCAGGCTTGGTGTCCCCTGAGCCATCTTGCTTCCTTCCTTTAAAGGCGATACTAAAGTTCTTCAAAACATTAAAATTGGATAAAGATTTCCTTCTGGGAATATAATTGGTAAAATTTACACAAGTTGGGGTATACAAATAAGGCAAGAAGTTTCCAAAGGGGGTGATGGTTTTCTTACATCTCCAAGCTCCAGGCCCAGGTAATTTAGTGTGAACATACGGAAGTGAGCGCCCGCCTAGCCAGAGCTGCACTGTGAGATTCTGCCTGTATCAACAGACAAAACGTCTTCTCTCTGTGTGGTGGGGACTGCAGCTGTGGGTGTAGGGCATTGAGACACTTGCTTTAACCAGGTATGCACTGCACAGCCAGCCTCCCACCCAGGTTAAGGCACTGGACCCTTAAGGTACGTGGCCCTTAGAGGCAGGTCTCTGCACCACGGTGGGGTTCAAGATGCTCACTGACGTGTTGTCCTTGAAGAATGAGCTGTGGAGGCCCACGCAGGGACAGTGCCCTTTACAGAGATTCTGTTCTGAGCTGAGAGCGAAGAACCTAAGGACTGGACTGTATCCCTGGCGGTGATGGGGATGGCAGGACCACCAACGTGGTTCCCACTGTCTCACATTCAGCCTGTGACGACTGGAGTCTAAGCCCTTTCTCCTGGTTGCTATGGACTTTGTTGATAGAGGGGATGACCATTTGGGCATCTAGGTTTTTCCTGAATTAATCTCCAAACTGTCAATCTGTTGGAGCAAGTCACCCCCACACTAACCTCTGCCGAGTGGCATCCCAGTCATCCGTTCCTCCCCTTTGTGGATGACTAACTAATAGATGTGCTATCCAGGCCGTGAGCACAGTGCCCCATGGGACAGTCACAGATCCCTGGTAAACTGTAGAAGTTTCCTCTGAGTTTATTGTTACAAAGCATTTCGCAGAACAGGCCCACCTTCCGGAATCTACAACTTGAGAAGCTGGATGCTGGTCAGGCAGCAGGACAAAGACCTCTTTATCCCTTCCTGCTCCGCTGTGAGAGACACAGCCTTGCCTGCCTTCAGTCTCTGCAGGATCTTACCTGAAAACAAAAAACACGAGTAAGCTGACAGTTTTATCTTAGTTTCACCACGTCACCCAAGCAGGCCTTGAAACTAGTCCTACCTTAGCTTCCTGAGAGCTGAAATTAGAGGCATATATGACCCCCCTCAGGTTTTTTCCCCCCAACACAGGGTTTCTCTGTGTAGCCTTGGCTGTCCTGGACTCTTTTCTTGTAGACCAGGCTGCTCAAACTCAAGGAGATCCACCTGCCTCTGCTTCCCTGAGTGCTGGGATTAAAGTTGTGTGTCACAGTGCCTGGCTGAACTCCAGTTTTATTTTGTATTAAACAAAAGTGATTTATGTCCAGTGTAGGGTAGATGTGTGTGTGTGTGTGTGTGTGTGTGTGTGTGTGTGTGTGTGTGTATGAGAGAGAGAGAGTCAGACAGACAGAGACAGAGAGACAGACAGACACACACATACATACACACAGAGAGAGAGGGAGACAGACAGACAGACAGACACACACACACACATATACACACAGAGGTAGGTGGGAGAAGTGTCAGGTCCTGTGGGGCTGGAGTTTCAGGCAGTTGTGAGCCACTCAATGTGACAACTGGGAAGTGAACTCAGGTCTTCTGGAAGAGTAACACATGCTCTTCATAGCTGAGCTATCTCTCTTGCTGCATTGTGTTACTTTTTTGTTTTTCGTTTGTTTGAGATGCTGAGCGGGGAGGCGGGGGGGGGGGGGGGCAAGTCCAGAGGCTCACACATACTAGACAAATGCAGTATCACTAAAGTGTACCTCCAACTTTCCTTTAAAACAGCTGTCCCACATGTGGACAAGCCACACAAAATGGGAGTCAGTGTCTTCCCACACAAGAAGCAAGGCTGGTAGATACCTGGTATGGCTTTGGGCCATTGATTACCTAATTTTCTTACTGATCATGGTTTTTTTTCTTTCTTTCTTTCTGTTCACCCCACATACATACACTATGTAGCCTTGGCTGTCCTAGAACTCTCTGTTGACCAGGCTGGCCTTGAACTCACAGAGATCCTCCCTGTCTCTGCTTCCTGAGTGCTGGAATTAAAGGCATGCCCCACCACAGTTTTTTTGTTTTTGTTTTGTTTTGTTTTGTTTTGTTTTTAACACACAGCCTCCCCAGGCTTGACTCCAACTCACTATATTGCCAAGGATACTTTTGAAATTCTGACTATCTTTCATACTCCAAGTTCTTAGAGTTTTATGGTACCTTTGTTCTTTGGCTTGTCTCTTGTCCCGCTGACTATCTCATGGTGTCCTTGTCATAGCCGGAGCTAGCCAAATACATGTACAAGCACACACATTGCCTCATGGATGTGAGAAACACGAACCAGAACCTAACAGAGTCTAGGCCCTTAGGGAAGTTTAGTGGAAGGCTCTACATCAGAGAAGCAGCTGCAGGCTCGAAAAACAGATACTTAAAATGCATTAATAGAAAAAAAAAAATGGCTCCACTTGCCTCTTGGCAGGACTTGTTCACAAAAGGCTTATCTTCTTGGCCTGACTTTTGAGTCAAGTAGACAAGACATTGATTATCTTCTTGGCAGCTGAGGAAGTACCCCTGAAGGAATTGTGATTTTCCAAGGTAGCAGGGCAGGTCCAGGACTAGACTGTATTCTAACAACACACTGCCCTTTGTTCAGCTGTCTGTGTGTGAGGGGCAATCAAAATGATAGTCGTACAGTTTAGCTGAAAAGGCTTTAAGGGCAGAGCCCTCCCTCGTCTGGCATTTGTGAGACCCTAGGTGCAGCCTCCAATGCCACAAAAATGAAATACTCTTGGGTGGTTAGCTTTGGGGATTGTGTCATGCAGTGTAGCCCAGACTGACTTGGAACTTTTTACAGTCCTCCTGCCTCAGCCTCCCAGAGGACTGATTGTGAACCACCATGTCTAGGTATAAGGATTTTATTTTATTATATTTTTTGGTGTAAGGCTTTACATTTTTAAATTTTAATTAATTAATTAATTAATTAATTGACAGGGTCTCTCTCATCCTGTAGCTCAGGATGATCTGGAACATACTCCTGCATGCTGGGACGATAGGCATGGTATTTGTTTTTGTATGGTGTCCTGTCCGAGCTACTCCCATCTACCTACCCTCTTGTGGGTGTGGGCAAACCCTTTACCACTGAGCTATATCACAAGCCCATGCACATGGTTTTTAATTCTTAAGGAGAACAGTAAAAAAAAATTTTTTTTACATGTATGCTGCGTGTGAAGGTCAGAGGACAACTTGTCAGAACTGGCTCTTTTTCCATAATGTGGGTCTGAAGGCTTGGCCTCAGGTGGTCGGTCACTCTCAGCAAGGGACATTTCCTGCTGAGCCATCTCTCTGGCCCAGGAACATTATTTTTGTTGACAAGGGGACACATGGTGCCTAAGGAATAATGTTTTCTGCAGACTGCTGCTTTGAGAGAGTGGTGGTGTCCCTGAGTCTCCTCCCTCAAAACATTCTCCTTCCCCCTTCTCTTTTTCGGTAAGTAGTGCCTGCAGAAGATGATGAGGTCACACAGCGCAGTGGACTAAGGTGGCCTCCCACTCTAAGCTCTGCTTGAGGAAAGGAGGCCACTGTGCTTCTCATGTAGCAGGTACTCAGTAATTTGGAGGAACATAGATTTTAGGAATATTCATTTGGTAAATGGACCAGGAATTGGCCCTTGAGTTAGAAAAAGATGGGGTGCGGCTTGTCCGGGGTGCGGCTTGTCCCAGCTGCCTTCCTGGGGTCAGGACAGCCCTTCCAAACTAACTTCGAATAAAGCCCACAGCTGGGACACAAATACACACATTTTGGCGCGAGTCAGAAAAGCTGGGCCTGAGCGCCCGCCCCGCGCGACAACTGCTCCAGCTATATAGGTCAGGTGACTGCTTTCCCTTGGCAACGGCTTGTTCCTAGCAACCAGGTTGCCGGTCCAGGCAGAGAGGCGAGTGGGCAGGAGGTCGTCGCCATGAATCCGGCAGGAACCCTTGGGGTCCTAGATCAGGGCAATGGAGAGGATCACTTAGGCACCACGCTTCTCGGGCCCTCGGTGCATTCCGATAACCCGCAGGAGCGCATCCAGGCCCGGCGACTGCGCATCGCTGCTCGCCAGGAAGCCCGAAGGAGGTAAGCTGGGTGGCGGGGTGGTGCCGTGGGAAGTCCAGAGTGTCCTAAGTGCGGAGCGGGCTGGGTGGGAGGGAGCCCTGCGGTGAGGGGTGGGTGTCCTCTGAGTGTGAGCAGGAAAGCTTTTCTTCCAGAACATTCAAGCAGTGAGTTTTGAGACAGCTAGGGCTACATAGTGTCCCACTATTTAAAAATAAGAGTTTGTAGGCTAGATTTAATCCAGAGGCTAGTTTGCTGACCTGGTGGAATGGGCAGTGTCCTGTGAAAAATTCAAATTTCCCCAGTCAACTGAGAATACCTTATAACAAAGACCAGGACAATTACCACAGCCTATGAGCACATGCGATTGTTCCACACAGAGGGAAACACTTTGATCTTTTTAAAATTAAAAAATAAAATAAAGCTGAGTGTAGTGGCCTATTCCTTTAATCCCAGTACTCAAAAGGCAGAGGCGGGCAGAGCCCTTCAAGGTCCATGCTAGCCTGGTCTACATAGCAAGGCCTTGTCTTCTCAAAATAAAACAAAATAAAACTTTCGTTTCAATTAATGGCCACAGTCACTGGGCCCTAGGCCATGTCCATCTATGGTAGCAAAGACTGGGACAGCTGCTTGTTCGCGCTTGCAGAAATTGATAATCATTTTCTAGAATCCAGACAAGTATTGCAATCTCCAGACCTGTGAGTGAAGAGGTGGTGTGATAGGGGCCAACCACGCCCACATCCCCACCATGCCCACTAGGCTCTGGCCTCCTTAATAGCTTAGGCACAGTGGAAGGGACATCCATTTGGCTCCTTCCCTGTGAGAGCTCTTACCCACTGGTCACCAGACTTAACGGCAGTTCTTCAACTTCCAAGTAGTTCATTCCCATTTTTACTTTTGACGAGCGGAACAGTGACCGTTGGCCAAGCCTTCGGGTCCAGCAGAAGCGTAAGTTGAGAGCCCATGCGCCCTCATCCCAGCTGGGCAAGAGCATGATGATGATGATGATGATGATGGTGGTGGTGGTGGTGGTGGTGGTGGTGGTTTGCATCTCTAGGTATCAGTGGTAACTCAGATCTTGTTTTAGTTATCCAGGTATCCTCCGTCCTCACTAACCGTTCCCTGATGCCCATCAGTCCTCGTGGGGAAGGGCTGGGAGCGTCATTACAGTATGCGTTTGCCTTTGTGTTCTGGCTTATTCCTCCTGGGAACCCTGCCACCTCTTTATATAGTTAATAGGTTCTGAGAGGAGAACTGCGTCAGGGACTGGGCAAGGCAGGAGCATCCTCGCTCTGTCTGCTGCTGTTTTCTTTGGGTAATGGATGAACTGGACTCTTGTCTAGCCTTCTGTCTGGCTCCAAATGATGCCACATTTAGCCGTCTCCAAAGCTGTCTGTGGTTCGTGCTCTTGACTGTCACTGCGGCCCTTGACGGTGACACTGGGGGATTCAGTGAAGTGTAAGACGAAGCTTCCCTCCGGAAGTTTATGTTTGGTCCAATGAGGGAGAGAGGACAAAGTGAACAAAGGGAATAAGTGGCACTGTAATTATGATCTATGGACAAGGACAGCAAGGGCTGGCTGTTCTTTTAGGTTTGGTTTTTAATGCCCCAGGGCAGTTCCCAACTACCTCCAGTTCCAGTGGAGCCAGTGCCCTCTTCTAGCTTCTGTGAGCATGAAGCAGGCACATCGTACACAGACATGCATGCAGGCAAAACAGCCTTTTATGTGAAATAAAATAATAATGAAAAACCTGTTCAGTACAATGGAGGAAATAGGCCTATTCCAGGTAAAGGGGCAAATGGGGGGCAGCTCAGTGATCTGTCATGTGCCGAGTCCCAGCACAAAAGCAAGGAAGGGAGAGCAGAGAAAGGAAAAGAAACAAAGAAGAAGGGGGAAGGAAGGAAGGAAGGAAGGAAGGAAGAGAGGGAAGAAGGAAGGATCCATCCCAGAATACCAAGAGCAGAGAGGAGTGCCCTACAGGCTTCTAGATTGGAGGAAATGAGCCAGGTGTTGCACATGTCAGGAGCACCAAGACTTAGGAAGCTGGGGCAGATGGGACAAGAGTTCTGGGCCATCCTGAGCTACAAGGGCACACACACCCTGTCACAAGGAAAGCAGCAACACTAAAGCAGGACAACAGAAGGTGACCACCTCCAGCTTCTATGAGGGTACTAGAGGCTGGAGGTTCGGACTCAGGTCTTTGCGTTTTCTATTTTCCCAGCTGGTTGGTAGTAGGTGGGTTTTGTTTTGTTTTCAGACTTACTTACTTTATTTTATGTACATGATGGCTTTGCCTGAATGAATGCATGTGCATTCCCAAAGTGCACGTCTCGTACCCAAGGAGATCAGAACCCAGGCCCCTCTTGCAAAACCAAGTGTTCTTAGCCACCAAGCCATCTCTCCAGCCCTGGTGGGTGTGTTTTAAACTCACAGCACATTTTAGTTTGGTCTCACCTTATTTCGGGGGGGGGGGGCCTATCAGTCACATGTGGTCAGAGGCCATCATATTGCCTAGCACAGTGCCTGGGTGGTGGGGAAAAAAAAAAAAAAGAAGAAGAGGCACTTGATATTCTAAGAGCATATATAGGGGGAGGAGGGCTCCCTCAATCACAGACATAGGGGAGGGGAGAAGGGGGGAAGTGGGAGGGAGGGAAGAATGGGAGGAAACAGGGGAAGGGCTAACAATCGAGATGTAATATGAATAAATTAATAAAAATGTAAAAAAAATAAGAGGGATGAATTAAAGCAGTAGAGGGCTTGAAATAGAAAGCTGGTGAGAGTTTGTAGCAGATCTGGACACCACAGCCACTTTCCTCTCTGAACCCCTGATCTTTGTTCAGGGGATACCTGGGAGTATTTAGATAGAGTTGGTTATTAATAAATTGATTGATGGCCAACGTGGGAAGTTTGAGGTGGGGATGGGAATACAGTGACGTTAGCCTGGCAGTGTCCTAGGAGAAAGGAACAGTGAGTGTTCTTTCCAGAAGAGCAACGGGTGAGTTCAGCTCAGTGGATTGACACTGCTGAGACGGGGTTGGCTGAGATTGGGAGCCCAGTGAGGCTGTCTGCTCTCTTATCTCCAAAACGGGTGGTGGCCGGTGGACTTTGAACACAGTGGGTGGAGCTGCGGCCAGTGAAGGGGCCCCTTGTTTCCTAAGGAATGCTGGAATCCCGGCAGCTTCCTTTGTAGAGCAGCTCAGGAGCCCTTAGGCACTCGGGAGTAAGGGGGGCCTCTCAGAAGTGGGGGTGGCAAGCTCATTGCTGTGGCCTCCTTGGAGAATTCCAGACCTTTCTCTCTCTCCTTCCCTCCCTCCCTTCACCATGTAGCTGAGGACGTAGGCACTTGCTGGCACACACTGCCCTTGAACGTGTGGTCTTCTGTCTGGCTTACTTTCTAATTAAAATACGAATTATTGTTCCTGAAGCTTTCAGGCGCAGACCTGACCCCGGTGAGGTCAACATGCTAAGGCTCTGGCCGCCAATCTCACTATGCCGATGAAAGAGGGCAATTAATGGTGTGAGACAGAGAAAAAGGAGAGTTTAAACAATATGACAGCACTGGGAAATCCAGTGACCCCAAGTTTATTATCTCAGTTCTGGTTCTGAAGGCTGTAAACCCCATTGGAGGCCACCACATGTTTGCATAAGTAAAAGCCAGACTGAGAGCAAATGCTCAGGCAAAGCTGTTTGTTTCTGTCATTGTTGACACCAGGATCTCTGTACCCTGGACTGGCCTGGAACTCACAGTAGTCCTCCTGCCTCAGCATCCCAAGATCCGACCTGTTAACAACGAGGATAGCTTAACAAGAATCTCCTCTTCCTGGTTTAAAAGACTCTCTCCATGTGTCATACCGCTCAGCGGCCAGTTTGTCCTTGGAGACATCCTAGCATTATCTAGGACCTTTTGGGTCCTTCCCTGATGATGGGCAGACACAGGATGGACCTTCCATCCACTAATGAAGAAGCAGAGATTTCGGATAGCTAAAGGCTCCAGTTGCCTAAGGGCACAGGGCCTATGCCTCCTGTCCCCAGAAGTGTCCGCACTGTTATTTAGTTGGAAGAAGTCCACATGGCTTGAGGGAAACCTTCTGCTTCCCAGGCAATGACTCCTGCTCTGAGGTGAAGTCTGCGTTTGTAATGGTCCTCTTCACTGTTGCCTGGCTTGGCTTTGACTCCTTGTTATAAGGACACTTATCCATGAATCCTGTTCCCAGAAGCCAAGGTCACTGCAGGTTCCAGTGACTTTTGAAGGTCTAGATCAGGACATTGTACAAGTGGACAGAAACCTGGAGTCCTGGCCCTTAAGTGCTGAGCCATCTCTACAGGCCCCTGTGGCCGGGGCGATGCCATTTGAGATAAAGGCGGGAAAGACAGACATCAACACATACAGACATACAGCACACACACGACAGACAGACAGACACACACACACAGACCACAGACAGACACACACAGACAGACACACACACACAGACACACCACACCACACAGACACACACATACAGACACAACACAGACAGACACACCACCCAACAGACGACATACACACACACACAGACAGACACACCACAGACACAGACACACAGACAGCGCACATACAGACAGACAGACACCACAGACATACAGACGACACCACACACACAGACAACAGACCACCACACACACACAGACACACATATACACATACATACATACATACATACACATATACATACACACATACACACATACATACATACACACACATACACACATACATATGTACACACATACATACATACATACACACATACACACACATACGTACACACACATACATACGTACATACACACACACATACACACACATACATACATACACACATACATACATACACACGCATACATACATACACATACATATATACATACACACATACATACATACACATATACATACACACACATACATACACACATACATACATACACACACATACATACATACACACATATACATACACACATACACATACATACATACATACACACACATACACACACATACATACATACACACATACACACACATATACATACATACACACATACACACATACACATACATACATACATACACACACACACATACATACATACACACATACATACGTACATACTGAGCCTCCTTTTCTTTCTTTTTTTAATGTTCTGTCTGCATGTACGCCTGTAGGCCAGAAGAGGGCATCAGATCACATTACAGGTGGTTGTGAGCCACCATGTGATTGCTGGGAATTGAACTCAGGGCGTTTGGAAGAGTAAGCAGTACTCTTAACCACTGAGCCATCTCTACAGCCCTGAGCCCCCTTTTCCTAAGTCATTCCTTTCGTGTGCTGCTCACACTGCCAGCAGTTGTAGGAGTGTGGGCACAGCTCCACGCTTGCTCAGAGGCGGCCTAGAACAGAGTTTCCTTTTTTTCCTTCAGGGACTCCGACTCAGGGGAAACCAGAGGCAGGGCAGAATTACACAAGGAGCTTGTATGAATTGGAACTGGTTTTTTGTTTTTTTTTTTTTTTTCAAAAGATCTTAGGGCTAGTGAGAGGGCCCATGGGTAAAGGCACTTTCAATCAAGCCTGAGGACCTGAGTTCAGTCCCAGGCCCCACAGGGCAGAACCGAAGAACAGAACTGACTCCTGCAAGCTGTGACTCCACATGCACACTGTAGTGTGTCTTCCTGTCAATGGATGAATCAAAAGTAATTTGATTTTTAAAAAATATTTATTTTGTCTTATGTATATGAATGTTTTGTCTTTGTGTCTGTGCATACACCTCATGCACACCTGGTGCTCTTGGCGGCCAGATGACCCCGTTGAATCCCCTGGAACTGGATTGGATGAGGTGGTTGTGAGCGGCCAAGTGCATGCTGGGAATCTAACCCAGGTTCTCTGGAAGAGAAACAGTGCTCTTGACTGCTGAGCCACCTCTCTAGCCCTACGATGTAATTTTTAGAAAAGAGATATTATTTTAAAAGGTTTTTTTTTTAAAGGGCTGGAGAGCCGATCCAATGGTTAAACGCTCATATTGCCCTTGATGTTGGACCAGAATTCAATTCTCAGCACCTTTGGGTGGTTACCGACCAGCTCTGACTATAGTGTTGAGTTTAGACAGCTCTTCCCTCCATGGACACCCTGAGTTCATATGCACATACCCACACACAGACGCGCTAACCCAGAACCAAAGGCAATAGCACTTTAAAAAAGATTTTAGTGTACATTTTACTCACAAGGGTTAAGAGAGAGAGAGAGAGAGACAGACAGACAGACAGACAGACAGACAGTAAAAGTCACATGAGAGCTGAGTGTGGGCATTTCAAAGGAGAATTGCCATTAAGCAGTGGGAGCTGGGCGTGGCGGTGGCAGCGAATGCCTTTCATCCAACACTCGGGAGGCAGAGACAGGTTCGAGGCCAGCCTGCTCTACAAAGCGAGTCCAGAACAGCTAAGACTACACAGAGAAACCCTGTTTCGAAAACAAACAAACAAACAAAAAACCCTTTAAGCAGTGGAATCTATGCTATTTTGGTGGCTTGAAAATTAAACCTCGGGTTGCTAGAACCCACCCCCTATCCCCCATCCCCCACCCCCCATCCTGTCTCTGTCTTTTTGACAAGTGAGACTATAGAGTAGCTTGTGAGGTGCCTTGGGTGGGTTGTAACCCAATGTAAGACTAGGAGCCGCTAGAGTTGGACCCAGGGTTTAGGATTGGTCTTTTTATGGTAGTGGTAGCCGGGTTTCGGGTGTGGTTCCCAGGAAACTGTAGGTTTGTATCTGGCAAAAAAGAAAGGCCTTAAGCAAATGCGGCTCATTGTGTGTGTGTGGGGAGGGGTGATCGGCAGGGTGAGCGGGTAGTGTAGGTGGGAAGGCTGTTCTTTGTTTCAACCTTTCTGCAAGTGGGCTCCTTTTCCCTCTCAGGCCCATAAAGTCTCCTGTCTTTCTAAGCCTGTCTCAACACATCCTTTCAGAATTTGCTGTTTTGTTGTGCTTTCTGTTTTGTTTTGTTTTAGACACACTCTCAACACCCCAGGCTGGCCTCAAACTCACTTGTAGCACAGGTTGGCCTTAAACACCTGATCCTCTGCCTCCGCCTTCCAAATACTGGGATTACAGGTGTGGGCTAACCGGAGTTCAGCTTTTCAGAACAGTTATCGAGAGACTAAGACCTGCAAAGAGGACGCTGTCTCTGCTGACAACATACCCAAAAGCCCTGCCCTGCCCTCTTCCTTCTTCCCCGATGTCCCTCCCCCGTGTCTCTTCCCAGACAGCAGAGATTATAGGTGTAGGTCACAGTGCCTGCCTCAATTAGCATTTTGAAATCTTTCTTCCCTTTGATATAGGACCTCATTATGTAGCTCAGGCTGGCTGGCCTTAAACTCACCATCCTCCTGCCCTGGTCTGTAGACATGCTGGAATTACATGCCTGAGCCGCCATGCTCAGCTTTCTGTATTGCTTGAGATTACATTCAGCCTTTTCTGGGCTCCTAAGCAGCTCATTCATTATACTGCCGTTGTGTAAGTTACTTAAGTCAGCTGCTGGGGCTGGAGAGATGGCTCAGTGCCTAAGAATGCAAGCGCTCTGTTCCCAGCATCCACACTGGGAGTCATTTTTTAAGCCTGCTTCTAACTCAGCTCCAGGGATTCAGCGCCCTCTTCTGGACTCTATGGGCACCTGCACTTACACCTTTTCCTACAAGTGCACACACCTCCCCTCCCCCAACACACACATAGGGATAATTTAAAAATAGAAATCTTAAAAACCGAGTCAACTGCTAATATGCCCGAGAATGTCTCATGGTCGCTCACACTGGTGTAGGAGCAACAGTCACTTTGTGCTTCTGTGTCTGTGTGCTTGTGAAACTTAAAATTCATAAAGATCGGCAGGAGAGATGGCTCAGCAGTTAAGAGCGCTGTTTGTTCTTCCAGAAGTCCTGAGTTCAATTCCCAATAACCACATGGTGGCTCACAACTATCTATAATGAGATCTGGTGCCCTCTTCTGGCTTGCTGGTATACATGCAGGCAGAATTCTAGACAAATAATAAATAAATAATCGTTAAAAAATAAAGAAAAGAAAATTCATAAAGATGAGAGCTGATAGGAGACTAAACACATTTCAAGTTTGGAACCGTTTCACCGAATTGTCTTTTATTCAGATTGATACACATTGTGTAAATAGTGCCTGATAATTTGTACATTTAAAATCTTTTCAAATCTGATGGGAGAATAGTGGCGTGTGCTACATAGTTTTATGTCAACATGATGCAAGCTGAAGTCATCTGAGAGGAGGGAGTCTCAATTAAAAAAATGCCTCTTTAAGATTGGGCTGCAGGTAAACCTGTAAGACATTTTTATAATTAGTGATTGATGGGGAGGGCCCAGCCCGTTGTGGGTGGGGCAGTCCTGGACTGGGGATCCTGCGCTGTATAACAAAGCAGGCTGAAGTCAGGCATGGTGGTACATGCTTGTAATCTCAGAACTCAAGGAGGCAGAGCAGGTGGATTGATGTGAGTTCAAATCTAGCCTGGTCTACAAAGCAAGTCCAGTACAGCCATGGTTGTTACACAGAGAAACGCTGTCTTGAAAAACAAAAACAAAAACAAAACCCAAACAACCAACCAAAGAAACAAAAAGCAGGCTGAGCAAGCCGGTAAGCAGCACCCCTCCATGCCCTCCGCATCAGCCCTGCCTCCGGGTTCCAACCCTGCTTGAGTTCCTGTCCTGACTTCCTTTAATGAGGAACAGTCTGCTTTTTGGTCATAGTGTTTCATCACAGCAGTAGAAACCCTAAGACATGATGCAGGTCGGGGGTTTCTAGGGTTCCGTGCTGAGGGGCCCCAAATGCCCAGGCCCAGCCACCCATTGGAAAGGCCAACTGGCCGAAGAGTGACGGTAAAGGCAAGAAAAAAGTATTATTTTTAATTATTTATTTTTATTTTTTGAGACAGGGTTTCTCTGTGTAATAGGCCTGGCTGTCCTAGAACTAGCTCTTGTAGACCAGGCTGGCCTCGAACTCACAGAGATCCGCCTGCCTCTGCCTCCTGAGAGCTGAGACGGTAGGCGTGAGTTTAAACACAGAGCATCAACACTCATAACTGCATTGTCCATTTTGATTTCTTTCTGTCACAGGGAAGCCCTGGGAGAGTATTTAGATGGGAAGAAGGAGAGCGAGGAAGAGCAAAGCAAGAGCTACAAGCAGAAAGAAGAGAGCAGATTGGTATGAGCTGGCGGCAGCGGGGTCTCTCCGTGTGGTCCTCATAGGCAGGCAGGAAGGAGCCACAGCTTCTGTGTTGCTGTCTCCAGATGGGGCTGAACTGGAGTCTGTATCATTTGGGGGTTCCCTAGGAGTGAGCTTTCAGATGGTAGGTTCCTGTCTGCAGAGATGGTGCATAAGTGCTAGCACCCAGGAGACTGAGGCAGGAGGATTGCTGTGCCTTTAAGACGGGGCTAGGATACGGTATGAGCCTATGAGAAACTGGGGCTAAAGGGGTGGGCGGGCGCGGCTCTGAGGTTAGGGTCCTAGAGTTCAGATCCCCCAAACCCGTGTAAATGATAAGTGGGCAGAATGGCAGAGACAGGAATCCCAGAGCAAGCTGGCTTAGAATTCACTGTGTAAGGCTGCACGGTGGTGGCACACACCTTCAATCCCAGCACCAGGGAGGCAGATCTCAGCGAAATCGAGTCCAGCCTGGTCTACAGAGAGAGTTCTGGCCAGGCAGGGATACACAAAGAAACCTTGTCTGAAAAAAAACCAAACCAAACCAAAACACTGTGTAGACCAGGCTGGCCTTAAAAATCAGAGAGCCACCTGCTTCTGCCTCCTGAGTTCTAAGATTAAAGTTATAAACCAACATGCCGAGTCTTATATATATTTTAAATAAATACATTTAATTTATTTTATGTGCCCCAGGATGTGCATGCACGGTGCATGTCGCAGTCAAATGACGGTTTGTGGCAGTGCAGTTTCTGGGGCTTGAACTCAAGCCTTTAGGCTCCGTAGCAAGTACCCTTAGCCAGTGAAGGTCGTCTCACCAGCCCTCTAAATTCTTTCCAGAATAGTCTAGCTCTACAAATTCTCATCTCTTTGTTTTCCAGAAATTGACTAAACTCCTGCTCTGTGGTACTGAGTTGGTGACAAATATCCAGGTGGCTACAGACATGAGAGAGAGCCATAGGAGGGTTGAAGAAGAGGAGACAAAGCGGCAGAGGTGAGGCATTGACTGCGCTTGCCCAGTGCCGATGTTCGGGTCGATGTTCTCTGAGCCCTCGGGAATCCTCCACCTCCCTGCCTTCCCCCTCACTTCCTCAAGTGCCCCAAGATGTGTGGGTATGAATGGAGTACATTGTGCCTCTTGCCCTCGGGCAACACAAAACACTCAAACATGGTTTGTTCTAAAATTGAGGTAAATGTACAGGGTTGTAGGAAGTCACACGAGGAGACTTTTGGGTTTCTCTGCAGAGGTCGGAGGAAACTCAGTAGGCTTTTTGGGTCGGTCTGGAAAGCCAAACGGGCTTTAGGCTGTTGAGTAGGCCTTGAAGGCAGACATGCAATCTCAAAATGTGCTTGGGGTGGCAGGTGTGGCTCACAGGGTGCTGAGGGCCCCAAGACTGACTCTTGCAAATGAAGCTTGTTGAGTCGGAGTTGCTGACAAAGCAGATGATAACGGGGTAGGGTGGGGTGGAGGTGAGAGTGAAGGTGGGGTGGGGTAGGGGTGGGGGGCACACCTCTGAAAGTCAATACCCACCACCTCTGTCAACAAACTTTTCTATGGCTCTAAAGCTGCCCCGAGACTGATGGAAACCTGGCCTTGGAGCGCCCCCTAGTGTTCACCTGCAGAGGCGACTGCAGACTCAGATGAGGCAAAGATAGAACCACGCTTCATGGCAAAGTGACACTTTGTGAAGAAAACACTGGGCTTTCTTCCTTTTATCTGGGCTTATCTGGTCTTGGGAAACAGTGTGGCTCGTTTTGTCTGGCACACAGGACCGCTGCCTGAAGTCATGCTCCAAGATGACGTTGCTGTGGCTGGGATTTAGAGGTGTTGTTTCAAGGCAGCATGACGGTGAAGATTTGGAGGGGAGGAGGAAGGTCAAAAACAAAACAAAAACCCAATAAGCTCTATATTTAAATCAATTAAATGAGTGGGCCCACCGACATCTCAGTGCTAGGCACATAGGTAGCAGCATATTTTAGAAAAGAAAAATTGTAATTGGTACTGTGTACCCTAGACAGGACAGCGGGGATACGGGAAATGATCATAGCATATCTATGAAGGGCTCCTGTCATTAAAGGAGTCCAGTCGGTGGGGCGCACGCCTTTAGTCCCAGCGCTCAGGAGGCGGAGGCAGGCAGATCACTGTGAGTTCAAGGCCAGCCCGGTCTACAGAGTGGGATCCAGGACAGCCAGGGCTACACAGAGAAACCCTGTCTCAACAACAACAAGAACAACAACAACACAAAAAGCCAAAAACAACGCCCCCCCCCAACAACAACAACAGTTTGTGCTCTCGTTTGGTGACAGTCATGTAGAGTTATAGGCATTCCCTGGTGTGTTCCTGGCCGCCATTTTCAGTAGAGCTATTGTCTTAGAACTTACGCCTTCTTCTTTACCGCATGCTCAGTGTGTCCCTTCCACAGGGCCTCTTTGGCATCTCTAAAAGGCACTCCTGATTTTTCTGTTACTGATGATGATGGGATTTCCTTCCGGTCTTGTACAACCCACTAGTCTAGTCGAGGATGAGGGACCAGACTGCTGAGGCTATGCCGTTGATAAAAAAACGTAATATAAGAATTTAAGGGTTGAGTGTGGTAGCTCATGCTGCTGTTCATCTCAGTACCTGGAAAGTTGAGGTAAGCGAGTGACCTCAATGTTGAAGCCTCGCAGGGGTACCTATTGAGTTCCAGGCCGGCCTAGACTAAAGCTGAGAATGTCAAGAAAAATACGCTAGGTACCACTTGTGATGTGGCTGCCAAGTACCGTGCCCCGCCCCTGAAAACACCGTGCCGTTTTATGAGTCCTAACAATAGGTGTACAAAGGCCACCAAGGCCAAAGTCTTGTCCTCCCCACTGTACAGAGGGAGGAAGAGAAGCTAGCAGGGGCTATGGCTTGTCTTGAGTCCACGCGCAGTAAGGTCAGGATGTGACCCTAAGCTGTTTGGAATAACTGCAGCGCATCACCACCTCACCAGTCCAGCTGGCCTGATGTGTGTGCATGGATGCGTTTTAACGTCCACTTGGTTTTATTTGTTCATTTGTCTTTATTTTTACTTATTTATTTTATGGTTTTTCGAGACAGGGTTTCTCTCTGTATCCTTGACTGTCCTGGACTCACTTTGTAGACCAAGCTGGCCTCGAACTCACAGCAATCCACCTGCTTCTTCTGCCTCCCAAATGCTGGGATTAAAGGCATGTGCCACCACAGCCCCGCTGTTTTTTTGTTTGTTTCTTTTTTTAAATCAAGATTGGAATTTATGAAGAAGAGGTTTTGCATGAGTCATTTGTCTTGATGCTTTGACAAAACACCCAACAAGATCAGTTTGGAGAAGGGAGGGTTTGTTTCGGCTCACAGTTTGCAGTTATATGGTGACACAGAAGCCCCATCAGCAGCTTGAGGCAACCGCACACACTGCATCTGAGTCCAAGAGCTGGAGGTGAGTGCAGGCGCTTAGCTCTGCCCTGCCCTTGTACTCGCCTCAGACTTCAGCTGGTGCATAGGTGCTGCTGGAATTTAGAGCTGGTTTTCCCACCTCAGTTGACTTAATCTTGACACGACCTCACAGATACGCCCAAAGCTTTGTTCCTATGATGATTCTAAACCCCGCCAAGCTGACAAACAATATTGGCCACTTTAAAAACATATATATGTATATTACGTATACAGTGCTTTGCCTGCATGTACACCTGCAGGCCAGAAGAGGGCATCAGATCTCATTATAGATGGTTGTGAGCCACGGTTGCTGGGGGTTGAACTCAGGACCTCTGGAAGAGCAGTCAGTTGGCCACTTTCAATGTAGATCTGAGCACCAGCATTAAGAGAGAGAGCCAAGCGTGGTGGTGTGTGCCTTTAATCCCGGCACTTGGGAGGCAGAAGCAGATGGATCACTGTGAGTTTGAGGCCAGCCTGGTCTACAAAGACAGTCCAGGACAGCCAGAGCTGTTAGACAGAGAAACCCTGTCGAACCCCGCCTCCCCCCCCCCAAAAAAAAAACAAACCTAAAAGAAAGGTTGTGGAAATGGGCAGCTCAGTGGGTCAAGGTGCTTGCCATGAGGCTGACGAACTGAGTTCAGCCGGGGACCCACGTGGTGGAAGCAGAGAACTGACTTCTTCAAGTCAACCCTCTGTTCTCCACACACAGGCTGTGGTACATGTGTGCCTGCACACGTATTTGTACGTATACACACACACACACACACACACACACACACACACACACACACACACACACACAGACACACTAAATAAATAAATAACATGAAATACAAAGTTAAGCTGGAAGGAGTTTCCCCAGAGTTTGGTTTTGCTTTGGGCGTCTGAGGGAAGAGCCTGGCCCCTGGAGCCTGTATCAGGAGGTGCTCAGGAGAAGCTGCTCCTGGAAGGCAGGACCTAGACCACCTAACATGTTTCTCTATTCGCAGACTGGAGAAGTTGGAGAATGAAGTTAAGACCAGCCAGGACAAGTTTGACGAAATCACGGCGAGGTGGGAGGAGGGCAGGCAGAAGCGGATTCCCCAGGAACTGTGGGAGATGCTCAACTCCCAGCAGCTGCACTGTGCTGGCCTCATAGAAGACAAGAACAAGCTCATCAGTGAACTACAGCAGGCAAGGGCTGCAGCAAGGGGCTGGCCTACATCCGGCCTGAGGGGATGTGGCCCAGCAGTCCTTGGCTTTCCTGCCTCACTTTATCAGCTAGCATGTGACATAATTCAAGCAGGTGGTGCAGGCAGGAGGACACTAAACTCAAGGCTGCAACAATGAGATGACGTTGAAAAGAAAAAAGAAAAAGAAAAAAAAGAAATCTACTTAATTGGTTTTGTTTGTTTGTTTGGTTTGTTTTGGTTTTTGGAGACAAGGTTTCTCTGTGTAGCCCTGGCTGTCATGGAGTCACGCTATAGACCAGGCTGGCCCCGGACTCAGAGATTCACCTGCCTCTGCCTCCCCTTGATTGTTTTTTTATGTTGACTGAAGCTCCTTACTTATCCTGCGTGCCAGCTCTCTCACGTACATGGTCCCAGTTCTGTGACTCATTCTGTGTGTCGCCCTTTGCTCTGTCAGTTGCTTCTATAAACTCTCAGAAGGTTTTGAGTCTGGCACAGTCCCGTTTGTCTGTTTTTTATTTTGTTCTCACGGCAAATCTACTGTTCCAAGGCTATTCCTGTTTTCTCCCAGGTGCTTGCTGTTTTAGGCTTTGCCTTTAAGTTTTTTATTTCATTTGAGTTAATTTTATTTTTATGACAAAGGGGAAAGCACTATTTCATATTTTATGTGTGAAATGTCCAGCTATTTCACTAATGCTTTCTTGCTTTCTGTCTGTCTGTCTGTCTGTCTATCTGTCTTCCTTTCTCTCTTTTATTTTCAGATTCTGGGGTCAGTCTTACACAGTCCACATTGGCTTTGAACTCAATGTGTAATTCCGAATGACTTTGGACTCTAAGCTTCTTGCTTCCACCTCCTAAGTACTGGGCTTGCTGGTGTACATCAGCGTATTTGGTTTGTGTGGTGCTGGGCACCAAATCTAGGGCCAGCTGTGTGCTAAGTGAGCACTTTACCAACTGAGCAGCCGCATCTCTGCCATCAATAACACTGAAAGGGCTTTCACCGTAGTGTGGACTTGTTGAGAACTATTGGGTTGAGGTTAGGGATGCAGCTCAGTGGCAGAGCTCTCGCCTAACATGCTCAAGGCTCTGCCAGGTACTGCCTGCCTCTGTCTCCTAAGTGCTGGGATTTAAAGCTGTACACCACCACACCTGGATTGATTGATTGATTGATTGATTGATTGATTGATTTCTTTCAAACCAAGTCCTGCTATATAGGTCAGGCTGGCCTTGAGCTCACTCTGACACCTCGGGTAGCCTCAGACTCACTTGGTACCCAAGGCTGACTCTCGTCCACACTCTTCCTGTCTCCAGGCCCTTGCCCTTATGCTGCCTTAGCTCCTGGTGTTTCCAGATTCGAATGAGTGGTGGTCAGTTAGGTGTGCTTGGGGCCTCTTGCTTCTGTCTCTTTCTGACTGACTCCACCCGTTCACCACTCAAGGAGTTAAAAATAAAGGATGACCAGTATGTGAAGGACCTGAAGAAACAGTCCGACGACATCAGCCTGCTTCTGGAGAGGATGGAGGAGCAAGTGAAGAACGTGATGAAGAACTTCTGCCAGGAGCTCCTTCACATCGAGGTGAGGGGCTTGTGGAGGCGCCTGTCCTGACAGTCCAACGTGGGGCCCCCGCTGCCTCCATCCTCGGATTTCTGTCTCTGATTTTAGGGCTTGTTTGCTCATCCATTCATTTATCCAACAATAGTCAGGTGTCTACTGTATGCTGGGCACTGGTGCAGGGACAGGAGAGAGAGACAAAACAGAGCTACCACCGGAGTCTGTACTCTCACGGGACACAGCCAGAACCAGACATATGAATTCCTAGGGTCAGAATGTGGCAGAGCAGACAGGGCGGAGTGTGTGCAGTCAGTTTTCTGTCCCTGTGGCAAATACCTGAACAAGATGGCTTTAAGAGGAAAGGACCCCCTTTGGCTGGTGGGTTCAAAGTCTGTCATGATGGAGAGGGCGTGGGGCCAAGCAGTTCATGTTGTGAGGGTGGACAGCAGAGAGGAGTGTGCCTAGGCTAACGGATGGTCTTCTCCTGCCTTCTCCTACCCAGATCTGTTGTCGACAGAGGGTATTAGGCTCTCGGAGGCTTCTCTACCCTGGCTAGTTCCCAAATAACTGACACAGAGAGACCACAATTTATTTTATAAGCTTAAAGCATAGAGCTGGGCAGATATCTACCCTCCAAGCTATCTCGCTATCTCCCAGCTACACATCCCAAGTTACTCAGCAGAAGCCGTCCTGTCTGGGCTGGCTCTGCTCCATCAGTCTGTCCTCATGGCCCCGTGCTCAAGGTCCGGTCTGCCCCATGGAAATTTCTTTCTCTCCAGCTTCCTCTCCTCCTGCCACATCTTCTGCTTTTTCTCTCCTCTCTCTCACATCCTGGTCTCTTCCAGACCCAAACCTGGGAACCTAAGCCCCACCCACCTCTCTTCTGCCCAGCCCAGACTGTCAGCAATGTTATTAACCAATCAGGGATAATTGGGGAGTGAAATTACACACCATCAGTCAGTGTACATGAGAATGCTTGTCTGGGGTCTAAGCAGATCTTGGGGGGTCAGTAATTAACAATGAAATACATTAGCAGCACCAGACCAACCCCCAACATGTCCCCATTTTTTTCTGTCTAAATAAAAAGGCTTTTTCTTATAATAATAAACTACATACAGTAAGAACAAATATGAAATAATTATGAAAACTATCAGGTAATAATTACATTCATACTGTCCAGACCATTTGTATTTGGCAGCTTAGGAGAAAGTACTCCACTGTCTGTGCTATCTTGCTGAGTTTAGAGTTTTGCACCCAAATTATTTTCTATCATAGCTTGTATTTAACAAACCTAAAATTTTTATTTTTACCTAAACATTTTCTAAATCCTGAAAAACTTAAGCCTAATTATGAGACTAAACTGTTTAGTTTTCAACCCCATCAGAGACCCAAGAAGGAAATAATATTATCTGAATTATCAGGAAGTGCAGGAAAGCAGATTCCAAAATTATAGAAATGACAGAGACAGTTCGCTGTCTGCACAGCTACCTCACCTCTCTCTGTAATGTTGGAACATCATCTTCTGGCCCAGCATATCTGGCAGACATATTTGTGAGGCAGGAACTATGAAGGACTTGCTCACCCTGTCTTGGTTAGAGCTTGGGAGTCGACTTCTCCATCTCCATGTTTGCCCATTTTTGGACAGCACCCTGTCTGCAGGGAGGACAGGCCATTTCTTTGGCCAGTGGCTCGCTTGCCACATTAGAAGCCATCTCCTAACGGAGATTCTTCAATGCTTACTCAGTGTCCTAATCTACTGTGTCACCCACACTCAGGACGGCTCTTTTCCTTAGTCTCAGACTGTCCAAGAGGTGTGCCCAAAGCAGTCTCCTAGGAGCCTCTCAGTCCAACCAGGTTGATGGGAGAGATGAACCACAGGGAATACGTGAGGGAAGAGAATGCTCCAGAACCGTGGTCGAATGGCGCTGTTTATTTGCTGGAACATGAGGGGATAGAGACAGGAAGTGACAAGTAAGAGTCAGGGATCAGTACCTTCAATCTGAATGGCACTTCCAAGATTAAGATTGGGCTTCAGGTCTCCCAAAACTGGAAGAGAGACAAGAGGGCTGGGCCATCTCTGATTGTCACTCACTTCGCTTCTGCAATGTCAGGCCTTCCCAATCAGCATGTTGTCTTTGTCTCACGTGGCCTGCCATTGCAGTGCTAGTCAAGGTTGAGGTGCGTCAACGTGTGCCCTGTGGCTGCCAACCTGCATGCTTTTCTGTCTCCAGTACTGGGCCTCTGACAGACTAAGCCAGTGATTCTCAACTTGTAGGTCACGACCCTTTCACAGGAGTCAAATATCAGATACCTGCATATTAGATATTTACATTACATTCATAGCAGTAGTAAAATCAGTTGTGAAGTAGCAATGAAATACTTTTATGGCTGCTCACCACAGCATGAGGAACTATATTAAAGGGTCACGGTATTAGGAAGGTTGGGAACCACTGGACTAAGCTACGGGACATCGGGCAAGCTTTCTCTCAGAATTCATGAGATGTATGAATTCGCTAACTTCCGTGCAACTCTTTCGGCAGCCATTCGTCCCCATGGAATTTGGCAAGTTTATGTCTGTATGTGACTTCATTCATCAATGCGACTTTGTCTGTGCCACTAGGCACTTGTGTTACCTCGATGTTCTTTGGTACTGGTGGAACCCCCCTCTCCACAATGGAAGCAGACACGAGGCCTTTTCCTGTCTTGGTTGCAGAAAGCCTTCGAGTTAGAAAGACAAGAGTTGCTGTCCAGTAATAAGAAGAAATGGGAGCGAGCGCTGCAGGCTCACAATGCCAAGGAGGTAACGGGGTGGATGAGGCTTGGGGGTAGGGTATCCAGGGCGACCCGTGGACAGCCTGTGGGCAGCGTTGGATATGGCTGAGCCTTAAGCCTCAAGTGCCCTGAGTAGGACTTGTGTGGCTCCTGTTCCTTTCTGAACTTTGTCATTAGGCAGTGCGGCGTTGAAGGCTAACTGTGTCTGATGGATAGATGCCAATTTTGCAACTTGCTGACTCCACTCCAGCCATAGTATTTGTGGCCCAAGAAAGCAGTTTGGTGTTTTCTTTTTTTGTTTTGTTTTGTTTGTTTGTTTGTTTGTTTTGAGACAGGGTTTCTCTGTGTAGCCTTGCCTATCCTGGAACTCTCTTTGTAGACCAGACTAGCCTTGAACTCACAGAGCTCCACCTGTCTCTGCCTCCCAAGTGCTGGGATTAAAGGCATGCGCCACCACCGCCCGGCCTTCTTTCTTGTTTTGAGAGAGGCTCTCATGTAGCTAAGGATAGCCACAAACTTTCCATATGTTCAAGGATGACTTTGATCTTTTTGGTCCTTCTGCCTGCCTCCCCTGAGTGCTGGCGTCATAGCTGTGCAACATTTCATCCGGTTTATGAAGTACTAGGGGTCCAACCAAGGGTTTCCCCTGTACACACTAAACAAGCACTCTTCCAGCTGAGCTACCTCACCAGCTCAGGGAGCTTTTAAGACACATTTGACTTAATTGCTGTTGTTGTTGATGTTGTTATTATTGTTTTTGTTGTTTGAGATGATCTCACTATATAGTCCTGGCTTGCCTGCAACTCTTTATGTAGAACAGGCTGGTTTTGAACATGTGAACATGCTTCTGCCTCTTGATTACTGGGGTTGCAGGCATGTAAAATCTAGTTTTAGGATACATTAAAAAAAACATAGCCTGGGTGAGCTGGAGAGATGGCTCAGAGGTTAAGAGCACTGGCTGTTCTTCCAAAGGTCCGGAGTTCAGTTCCCAGAAACCACATGGTGGCTCACAACCATCTATGGTGGGGGTCTGGTGCCCTCTTCTGGCCTGCAGGCACATATGCAGGCAAAATACTGTGTGAGTAATAAATCTTTAAAAAATTAGGGTGGGAATATTGTATCACTTCATTTCATAGTTCAAAGAGCAAAGAAGTGACATGAGTAAGGTGCATTCATAGTCACTGTTCATTATCGTTTTGCAGTGTAAAGACTAGGTTATAAAGTGTGCTTAATGGGTTTTTTGTTTGTTTGTTTGTTTTTGCTTTTGTTATTTTTTTTAAAAAACAGGGTTTCTCTGTATTATCTTGGCTGTCCTGAACTTGCTTTGTAGACCAGGCTGGCCTCAAAGTCACAGTGATCCGCCTGCCTCTGCCTCCCAAATGCTGGGATTAAAGGTGTGTGCCACCACACCTGGCTAATTTTTTTTTTTTTAAATATGTGAATGTGTGTATGAGCCCATAGAGCCAGAAGAGGACGTTAGGTCTGGTGGAGCTGGAGTCACAGTCATGTGGAGTCATGCCTGTGCTGGGAACTGAACTTGGGGGTCCTAGTAGGAGCATCATTCTCCCTTAACAGCCGAGCGCCTCTCTGCAGTTTCAGCGATAAGAACCTAGCTAAGGCTCCCAGGACTCAAAGCCGTTGAGTGTGGTTCCTTTGGATGCCATCCCTGTACACGAGACTTCCAGGCCTAGCGCTGTTGTGCCCTGCTGGTTGGGTTCCGTGGAGCTGGGCAGGAGGCTCCCTAGTTCTGTTGTCTGCTCGCCCTTAGTTGGAGTACCTCATCAATCGGATGAAGAAAGTAGAGGAGTATGAGAAGCAGCTCGGCAAGCAGCGCGCCTGGGACTGGGAAGAGTACAACACAATCAAGATCAAGCTAGAGCGCGACGTGCAGGTGAGAGGCTCCTCCCCACGCCGGGGTCAGGTGACCTGAAGGGGTCAGACGCCTCCGAGGGTTTCGCCTGAGCTACCACCCAGTGTCTTAGAGGCAGCGTTTATCTGCTGTCTTCTACTTTCATTTCTTTCTTTTTCTTTTTCTTTCTTTCTTTCTTCCTTCCTTCCTTCCTTCCTTCCTTCCTTCCTTCCTTCCTTCCTTCCTTCCTTCCTTCCTTTCTTTCTTTCTTTTTAATTTTTGGTGGGCAGGGATAGGGTCTACTGTAGCCTAGGCTCGTCTTGAACTCTCTGTGTAGCCAAGAATGACTCTGAACTCCTGCTCTTTCTATTTCTATCTACTTAGTGCTGGGAGTCGTGGGTGGTTGCGAGCCACCATGTGAGTGTTAGGAACAAGACACACACAGGCTCTCTGCAAGAGCAGGCAGTGCTCTTGACCACTGAGCCATCTCTCTCCAGCCCATTAATTTAACCCTTTTAAAAAATGATTTATTTATAAATCTTGAACAGATATTTTTTGTTTTGTTAGGCAGGGTTTCTCTGTGTAGCCCTGGCTGTCCTGTAGACCAAGCTAGTTTTGAACTCACAGAGAACCGCCTGCCTCTACCTGCTGAGTACTGGGACTAAAGATGTGTACCACTATGCCTGGCTTAGTTTAACTCTTTTTTTTTTTTTTTTTCTGAGATAGGGTTTCTCTATGTTATCTTGGCCATCCTGGACTCACTCTGTAGACCAGGCTGGCCTCGAACTCACAGAGATCTGCCTGCCTCTGCCTCCCGAGAGCTGGGATTAAAGGCGTGCACCACCATGCCTAGCTAGTTTAACTCTTAATGAAGGGAACAAATGCTTCAATTTTAGCCTGCTTATGCTTTATGCATGCATGCATGCATCCATCCATCCGTATCTATCTATCTATCTATCTATCTATCTATCTATCTACCTATCTATCTATCCTATCTATTGTTCTGGGGATTGAATTTAGGGCCTCATGCACACTTAAGTGAGTGCTTTCCACTGAGCTACACACCCAGCCCTCTTTTTACTTTTTGAGATAGTCTCAGGTTACCCAGGCTGGCTGTGGTGAAGTCACCCTGTATGTAACCCAGGCTGGCTTTGAAACTGTGACATGGCCACCTTAGCCTCTGGAATGGCTGAGGTTGTAGGCCTATGCTGCCAGGCCCAGCTGCTCCTTGCTCACTTAAGGCTGTAAGCCCAGTTCTCACTGAGAGCTGCTGTCTTTAACGCAAGGATGTTAACCACAAAACATTGACTATGTACCAGGTAGAGGGGCAGTTACTGCACGGCTAGGGATGAAGCCAAGGGTGTGATGGTTCATGCCTGTAATCCCAGAGTTTATGAGGTGGAGGTAGAGGGATTAGCAGTTCTATGTCATCTTTGGCTATATAGGGAGTTGAAGACCAGCCTAGGCTCAAAAATCAGGCAAACAAGCAACACTAATCTATACTTACTATATAGCAGTCAAGGATGGTTGTGTTGAGACTAAAACCTGAGATGACTGACAGTGGGGCACAGATGCTAAAATTATATTAAGCACAAAGAGAGAAAACTAAGGACCAGCTGCATACATCATGTCACTGTGCCCTGCCGAGGTGGACTGTGGGAGACATGGGTTTCTGAGTTGTGTAGGGTCCGTGGCTACACTACCAACAACCCCCCCTATGCTGTTGCCCTGGGACCCCAGTGGGAGTTGCCTTGCATCTGAGATCTGGTGAAGCCCAAAGAGTTCGGGGCTGGTGCAGCATACTCAGCCCATTAGCTGTGCTCAAAGCACTGCCTGGCGTTGCTCTCAAGCAAGACCAAGAGCATTTGTTTGCCACGGAGGAAGCAAAAATGGCCAACGAATAGTCAAATGTGTGTTCAAGCAGAGATGGAAATCAAAACAATCAGACGATGGGATGCTGCCATTTATCTTCACGGGTCCAGTTGCGTGGGGCTTTGCTTAGAAAGTCGGCATAGAGTTAAATTCTTCGAGATTGCGAAGGAAACCTGATCCAAGTCCTTTAGCTCCAAGGTTTCTGTGCTGTATTTGGTGAAGTGAGATACTGGAAGTGGTTCACGAAGCTAAGAGTGTGGTACTGGGGGCACTCCACCAGCGCCTGGCAAAGCAGCCAGTAGTGGATATGGAGCATCTGTCTCCCCACAGTGCTTCATCAACTCCTCTGTCAACCCTTGGCAAGGGAGGAAGCAGTGCAGCACCAGCAGCACAGTCTGGCGTGCGGGCATCAAGTAGCTAGAAGAGACTACTGCATAGCCTAGTGCTACTTTTAAAATGGTATATTTTGCAGTTTCTTTCTTAACCCAACTAGCATCCAAATAATCGAGACTGAACTATTATATTGTTTAGTAAGCCTTATGGCACAACAACTGAGTACCATTAATCTGTTTTCAACCCTCTAAGCTAATCTGGCTCCCTTTTTGCCAAAATCCCCGAGATACTTGCTTCTGGCTTTTTCTACCCCAGCCACTCTTTTCTCATGTCTCTTGGACCTCTGCCGATGGCTTAATCCTCACTTCCTCTCCCTATCTCCTCCCCTCCCCTGGCTGGCAGGAAGCCCAGCCCTATTTTTTCTCCTGCTCAGTGATTGGCTATTAAGCAGCTTTATTGGCATAACAGAGGGACAGTTTGGGAGCAGAGTTTATACAACATTGAGACAGGAAATCAGAGTTTAAACTACACAATAGCTTTATGCACACACCTCTGTTCTCTCCAACCTTTACTTTTTTTTTTTTTTGACACAAAGACTCACAGAACAGAACAGACTAGTTTCAAACATGCTCAGTCTTCTTGCCCCCTCCCCCCCAACACTTTGTCACTTCCCAGTTCTCCTTGAAGATGAACCCAAGAGGCATTTTAATAATTATCTGGAATCACTGTCTTCAAATTCCTTGAAAGGAATCTTCAGTCTAGAGGAGAGACATGAAGGAGGTATGTTAAATTCACTGTTACCCAGAAGAGGAGCATGCTAGCACTGGATTTGCTTCAGCCTCTCTCTCTCTACCTTAAACACAGTAAATAATTAGCTGGGCTGGGGAGATGGCACAGAATAGTGCTTGCTACTAATATAACCTGACACTGGACACACAAAAAGCTTGGCACAGTAGCATGTCCCTGTAATTCCAGTGTGAGGGAAATGGAGGCAGGGTGGCCAGCCAGCCTACATGACTCCGTGAACTCCCAAGTTCTGTGTCTCAAAAAATAAGGTGGCTAGTGATTGAGGAAAAAAGCCTGATGTCAACCTCTGGCTTCTATACATGGTACCCACATGCATGTAGTCCTGCACACCACATACTTACAAACAAATTAGTGAATTTGTTCAGGATTTCACCATGTAGAGCAGGCTAGCCTGAAACTCACAGACCCTCTGCCTTGGCCTCTGGAGGGCTCTGTTTGCAGGTGTGCACCATCATGCCCGGCCTCTGCAATCGTTTTCCCACAAGTTGGCAGAGTAACCTTTCTGCAGTGTCTGGACTCCCCTGCTTAGCAACCTTAGCGACACCTCCTTAACATCCAGTGATGGTTTAAATCCTCAGCTTGGCGAGGCTCAGCTGCACAGGCCACCTCGTCCCTAATCAGCCTTGCCGCGTGCCTCAGGTCCTCAGGTGCTCTGCTTTCTCCTGAGACCTCTCCCCCTTGCTTCTGTGTCTCACAAGCCATTTCCTCTTGCCAGGGCTGCCAGTTCTTGGTGTCACCTCACTAACTCCTACTTATCCAGGTCTCAGAAGCCATGAGGGCACCACCACCTCAGAGCTGTTTCCTGGTCCTTCAAAGTCAAGGGCTTCTTTCTGATGGAAGAAGAAAAGTATTCCTCTCCACAGCCCCGCAGAACCCTGTGCTTATTTTAAACAACTTCCACCTCCTGCTCCTCCTCCCCCCTTCATCATCTTCTCCTTTCTTCTCTTTTAAAAAATAATTTATTTACTTTTATGATATATATATATATATATATATATATATATATATATATATATATATATATATATATATATTGGTGCTTTGACTGCATGTATGTCTGTGTGAGGGGGGTAGACAGTTGAGAGCTGCCATGTGAGCGCTGAGAATCCTGGGTCCTCTGGAAGAGCAGTCAGTGCTCTTAACCGCTGTGCCATCTCTCCAGCCCCCTCCTCCTTCTTCTTTTCATGATAGGGTTTCTCTCTGTAGTCTTGACTGACCTGGACTTGCTTTGCAAAATTGAGGATATTTCAAACTTTTGTGTTTTTAAAGGCAGCTGCTGGTTACCATGAAAGGGTTTGGAGCAAGGTGCCGGGGTTAGCTGCGCTTGAGAATTCTCCATGCACTCTTTTCCCCTTTGGCTATGCAGGGCTAACGTACGTACAGGTGACTGATCTGTACCTCATCCACTCATTCTTCATCTTGCCTCTATGGACAGTTTCTGTTTTTAATCCCCTAGATTTACTTACTTATTTTTGTGTATGTTTGCATGTCTCTGTGCATATGCACATGGGTGTGAAGGTGCCTGCAGAGGCCAGAAGAGCACATTGATGCCCCTTCCCAACATATGCCGGAAATCCAACTGCAGCCCTCAGTAATGGCAACAAGTGCTCCTGCCCCAGGTTGACGTAGAAACCTGAATTTCTAATTCCGGTTGAGGCACTTGTCCCCACATCCCTCTGTAGCACGATTTGAATAAACCATTAAGGTCCTTGGGGATAGTGCGTTACACTAGGGCCAACTGGGTATGCATGTATGCATACATGTGTGTATGTACGTGTGTGTGCATGCATGCATGTATGTGTGTTTTTATTTTTAAATTTTACACCAGATTCTTGAGCAACAACTTCAGCAGATGAAAGCAACTTACCAGCTAAGCCAAGAGAAGTTAGAATACAACTTCCAGGTGCTGAAGAAGCGAGATGAAGAGAGCACAGTCATCAAGTCCCAGCAGAAGAGGAAACTCAACCGGTGAGCGGGAGGGCGGGTGAGTGGGAGGGTGAGCGGGAGAGTGGGTGAGTGGGAGGGTGGGTGAGTGGGAGGGCGGGTGAACGGGAGGGTTGGGTGAGTGGGAGGGCGGGTGAGTGGGAGGGCGGGTGAGCGGGAGGGCGGGTGAGCGGGAGAGTGGGTGAGTGGGAGAGTGGGTGGGCGGGAGGATGGGTGAGCGGGAGGGTGGGTGAGCAGGTGGGTGAGTAAGCAGGAGGGTGGGTGAGCAGGTGGGTAGAGCAGGTAGGTGGGTGAGCGGGAGGTGAGTGGGAGGGCAGGTGAGCGGGAGGGTGGGTGAGTGGGAGGGTGGGTGAGCAGGTGGGTAGAGTGGGTGAATGGGTGAGCGGGAGAGTGGGTGAGTGGGAGGGTGGGTGAGCAGGTGGGTGAGCAGGTGGGTGGGTGAGCAGGAGAGTGGGTGAGTGGGAGGGCGGGTGAGCAGGTGGGTGGGTGAGTGGGAGGGCGGGTGGGTAGGTGAGCAGGAGAGTGGGTGAGTGGGAGGGTGGGTGAGCAGGTGGGTAGAGCGGGTGGGTGGGTGAGCGGGAGAGTGGGTGAGTGGGTGGGCGGGTGAGCGGGCGGGTGGGTGAGCGGGAGAGTGGGAGAGTGGGTGAGCAGGTGGGTAGAGCGGGTGGGAGAATGAGAAGGTGGGTAGAGCGGGTGGGTGGCTGAGAAGAAGGTAGGTGGGTGGGTGGGTAGAGCAGCTTGCTTTCTCTCCCTTCTGTGCTGCCCCCAGGGATGGGTAAGTGCTTCTTTTCTCCTGAAGAGGGAGAGAAAAATCAGGCGGGTGACCTTTGTCCCATTGGCTTAGCTGCCCCATTCTGCTTTCCTCTTTGCAATCAGTCTGCACGATGTCCTCAACAACATGAGAGCCAAATATGCCAGGCAGATAAAGCAATTTCAAGAGGAGAACCAGAACCTGACCTCAGACTACAAAAGGCTCGTGTTGCAGTTCAAGGAGCTACAGAAAGCCATAAGGTGCCTGGGGATGGAGTCTTAGGACTGTCCTGGAGTCGGGCGATGGTTGGGAGGCAGAATCGGCAGAGGCATAGTAGACTTGAGATCACCAGCTCTCTTGGAGCCAGCCTGGGGTTCTGAGGACTCCCTCATGTGTCCTTTGTCTATTTTTATTTCTTGCTGGGACAGCTGTATTTTATCCCATGCAGGGTCCTCATGCTGGGGATTTGAGATTCTTCCTCATGTTATTGTGCTATTTGACAAGTGGGGACACTGGGGCCAGGCCTTGGGGTCAGCTGGTTGTACTCAGCAACTTCTCTCTCTTCACAGGCACTTCGCCATTATCGATGAGGAGAAGTTTCGGGAGATTTGGTTGATGAATGAAGAGGAGGCGAAAGGGCTGGTGCAAAGAGCCTTTGATGTGGACAGTGTCATCCACGCCCAGCACCTGGGGCTGCCCTGGAAGATGCCTGACTTCTGGTTCCTGAAGAATGTGGGACCAATTTCCCCGCAGCAGCAACGGAAGTCAGCCACACAAATCCTAGAAGAGCTGCTGTTGCAGACAGGTGACTAGAAAGAACTGTCAAGACCTAGAGTGCAGGGGCCCTCTGAGACCAAAGGCTAATGCACCCGAGTTACACAGGAACAACAGGAGATGTTCAGTTCTGAGCCAGTGGGAGGATTGAGTCGGAGCTTGCAGCCAAGCTTGACATCTTGAGTTCAAAGCCTAGAACCCTCAAGACAGAAGGAGAAAACTGACCTCCACACACATGTGCCAACACATACAATAAATACAAACACATACTTTTAATTAATTAATTAATTAATTTATTTATTTATTTATTTTGTCTGCGGTACCCAGCACCTCACTCATGTTAGGCATGCTCTGAAGTCACTGTTTCATCTACAGCCCTCAATTTATTTACAGTCCCACTGGAGATTATCTGATCCCAGCAAAAACTCCCTTTTTTTCCCCACTCTGCCTGTTGGAAATTACTACACATGAATGTTTTCATGTCCATATTCTCAACAGTGTGTGCTATCTTAGATGCTCAGAGTGTCTCATGTGGCCCAAGCTGGCTGCGAACTCTCTGTAGCCCAAGGCTGGCTTTGAACTCCTGATGCTCCTGCCTCTCCCTTCCAAGTTCTAGGACTCTGGGCATGGGCCAGCTTATAGCTATTATCTTATTCTTTGAGTTACAAGTAAGTCTTGGGTAATACATGATTAATATATGCATATATTTCTTTATTTCTGTGTGTGCATGTGTGCGCGTGTCCGCGAACTCCACAGCACATATGTGGATCAGAGGACAACCTGCAGGAATTGGTCTTCTCCATCCACCATGTGGTCTCAGCGATCTTACTTAGGTTGTCAGGCTTGGTGACAAGCACCTTTACCCACTGAGCCATCTTATCAGCCATTATATGGTGATTTTTAACTCCCACTTTCAGATTAAGAATTAATAGGGTGAACCATTTTTAATTTTTTAAAATTGTAGTTTCTCTTTTTTTTTTGGTATGGTTTTCTTTGTGGTTCCCCCCCCCCCTTTAATTACAAAAAATTATGTGTGAGTGTATGCTGCATGTGTGTGCCCGAGGAGGGCAGAAGGTGGTGGTGGATCTCCTGGAGCTGGCATTACAGGGGGTCGTACACAGATGGATCTGGGTGACAGGACCTGAACTCGGTTCCTCTGCAAGATCAGTAAGCTCCTTTAACCTCGGGGCCACCTCTCCGTCTCCTCTTCGTAGTCTTAAGACAAGTTTTGGTTCCTGCTGTCAGTTCTTGTTCCTCTGTGTGGCAGCCGTTTTGTCCTTTGAGTTGACTGCTTCTAAGCTCTGTGAGTTTCAAAATCTTGTAACCTGCTTCCAGGGCTGTTTCCAAAAGGCAAATACGTAGGTTCAAACTCTCCTCACACTTTTTGGCTCATGGTTGGATTCCAAGTATGAGGCCTCCAGGGACTTGAAGTGTGGGAAATACATTATCCTTGGCTGGCTGAGGCCGTTCCGATTCTTCAGATGGTCTCTGATCCATCCCCAAGTCTGGTCCCCACATTGCAGGCTTTCTTCAACACTCAGACATGGCTGACCACAAGGAGGCAGCAAGAGGCCCATTTGCACCTGACTGCTGCTCCAGCCCTGTGAGGCCATGAACTAATCCTCTCTCCACCGTCCTTTCTTTGACCCATTTGTAGAAGATGAGGGCACAGAAGTTGCCATGTCAGAAGACGAGTCTTACCTGGACCTGCCCAAGCAAGTTTCAGCAAAAACTACCAAAAAGATCCTGATGCTCCTGTGTGATGAGTCGGTAAGGCCTCTGCGCCCACGTGGCCTGGAGCCAGGAGTGGCAGGCCTGCCCAGAGAAGGGCCTGGAGAAAGAGCCTGCAGGGGCAGTGTTAGCAGAGGCCCGGCCGGCAAAGGCTGCGCCCACAGTGGACCAGTGAGGTGTACTCTGGATGAGTCTGTTAGACTCTGATCGCCAGAGTCTATTCCTGGAAGCCCGATTGAGAGCCAGAGTCCAGAGTCGATGCAAAAACAAAGGAATTTATTAAGCTGACGCGTCAGGGTTCACCATACTCTGGGGAGATGGAAAGACCCCCGTTCTGTAATGGCGGAGGGTTTAAATACCCTTACAGCCTCAGAACTTAGTACGAACATGATTGGTTAGTTGACCTTTAAAATGATTGGTTACTGGTTATTTTATCTCTGAGGGGGCAAGAGCTCAGCTTGGGACACCACATGCTGTCAGGTGCTCGGGACAGGTATGAGGATGTGGTTCTTTTTCTCGGATAGTATACAACAGCCCTGAGGCCATCTTGGAAAGTGGCCAGGTTTGGAGTGGCCAAGGTTGAAAAACAATTTTTCTATCTCTTCAAGTCTCCAACTCCTGAGAGCAGTGCTGGTTGACAATGGCGTTTCCCTTCCACTAATCTGTCTGCCAGCTCTTCCGCTCATGTGGCTGCACCAGCTGTGGCCTTTCTGTGGCTGTATCAGGTCTAAAATATCTGCACCGTGTTGGCAAGGGTCGGGCTTAGAGTAACAGCATGTGGGAGCCGGCCCAGCTGGACCCAGGCTGCTGCAGCCAGCGACTCATGGTTGTTTCTTAGATGCCAGCATCCTGAGGTCGCAGAATGAGCTAAAACACAGCTCAGCCTCAGTGGTCCTGGGACAGCCAAGGCAGTTTTCTTTGGTCACCACTGAATCCCTCCTGCTGAAGGAGTCAGCTGGCGGGTCCTTGCTGTCGTGTGCAGCTGGACAGCATGACCGCCTACCTCTCCTTGGGTCCCTTCCCCAGCTCCTTGGCTCAGCGTGGCTTCTCCTTACTCCACCCCAGTCTGTGTCACACACCATGTATTGGAATGTGGCTCACTTCTCCAGACCCTGTTGTCCTCTCTCCAGTGTTTGCTTCCGTTTCCTGTAATTACTTGGATGTGGTGTGTGTGTGTGTTGGGGGGGGGGGAGGTATGGATGCAGTGGGCACAGAGGCTTAGTCCGGTTTAAAGTGCTCTGGAGACTCAGGTGTTTGCCCAGTGCCTTGTGAGCGAGGTGAGGGCAGTCTAAACCCGAGATAGGAACTGACTTTGTCCTTGCTTCCTGAGACTGGCTTAGACGTTTCCAGAAGGCCTTCACTGAGGACCCCACTGCCCAAAAGCTCACTGTTAAAAGACTCCGCTCTGTGGTGTTGTCCCTGGAGAGTCACGCTATGGAGGGTTGCAGACCCTATGTGCCTGGTTCCTGAAACCTGGCTCTGACTAGGGACGCCATCTTTCTTTCCTTCTCAGGGTTTCCTCATAGAGAGCAAACTGATGAGCCTGCTTCTCCCCCTGGAGAAGAGCGAATGCTATCTGCTGAGGCTGGACGCCATCTTCTCTGTGAGTCCCACTGGGTGGAGAGGGCATGGGGTGGGAGTCAGACGTTGCCTCAACCCGGAGACCACTCCAGTGTCCCAGACCTTCCTGGGTTCCCCATCACTCCCTTCGCCTTCAGACTGGTGTTGGCGTCACCATCTGTGTGGAGCCCTCCTGACTCTGGCCTTCGTCCCACTGTTCTGGTGGGTTCCAGATCACTGCATCTTCCTGGCTCTTGACCTGTTTTTGTTTTTTTTGTTTTTTGTTTTTTTTTTAAATCAGGCTCCAGGGATGCTGAGGGGAGCACCAGAATCTCTGGTTCAGGGGGGCTGAGAGTCTGTGAGCACCCCGAGCTCATGGCCTGTTTGATGAGGCATCTGAGCGGCCATCTTGTTTTCTCCTCAGGCCCTGGGGATTGAAAGTGAGGATGACCTGTACAAGCTGGTGAACTTCTTCCTTCAATACCGAACCCATCGTTTATCCTCCTCCCGGGTGAGACGGGCGACTGGGCAAAGGGGTTCATTTTGTTTCATTTCTCCAGCAGTTTCGCTGCTTCCCTGTGGGGTCCTGCCTATCTTTTCACTCTGCCCCTGTCTGGGACACAATGCCCTGTGTTCCTGATGTGGCACACCCCTCCACCATATTTTCTCTTGTAGCTATGTGGGGAATATGGTGATGTGAGCATTGACACTGGGTGTGGGGGGAGTTGAGGCCGTCTATGCTGGGAATGGCAAACAGCATTGCATTGGCTTAGTTGCTTTTTTTTTTTTCTATTTACAAAGGGCAGACTGGTGGGACAAGGTATGGGATGTTGTTCTATATTTAGGTCCATGGGGCTCTTTTCCTGGTCTCTCTTCAAAGCCAGGCTTTAGCTACTGTGAAATCCGAATAAACCACATTCTACACATTCTCATTTATCACGCTCTCCTAGGAAGCAGGGCTCACTTGCAGCACTGTGAATACTATGTCGTAGATAATTTCAGTATGAGATGCAAAGAGCAACTATTTTTGAGAATCATATTAAAAGTTACAAGATTTTAATTTAAAAATAAAAAAACTAAAATATATATATATTTTTAGTATTGTCAACCTTGGGGTGAGTTTTCTGACAGCCTTTAGAAAGAGAGTGGCTGAGGGCTGGGGGTGGGGGTAGGGGTAGCTTGATTGGAAGATACTTGCCTAGCGCACATGACCATGGGTCTGATCCACAGGCCCGCATAGAGTGCGTGGTGATGCAGGCAGGCCCGCATAGAGTGCGTGGTGATGCAGGCAGTCCTACAATCTCAGCATGTGGGAGGAGGCAGGAACATCTTAAAGCACACATGGCATCTGAGGAAAAGTATTTCCAGTTAATATTACAGTTAAAGACTAGGTTTTGTTTTGCTTTTTTAATATATAAAGAGTCCACATATGCCAATAAGGAAGAAAGGCCAACTGTATAAAGAGTAGGGCAGTCTCACCATATAGTTCAGGCTGCCTCAAACTCTTACACTCTCTCTCCCTCACCATCCTAAGTCTGGGGTTAAAAGTATGCAACACCATACCTGGATTAGGACAGGCAACTTTTTTTTCTTTTGGGTTTTTGAGACAGGGTTTCTCTGTGTAGCCCCGGCTGTCCTAAAGCTCATGTCTGCTAACATGTAATTAATGTGCTGTGTGCAGGTACACTCATAACCCGGGAGCGTGTAATGGCTGTCTCCTTCAGCGAGGAGGACAGCATCAGTCACTATGTGTACTTTACAGTTCTCCTAGGAGTTTGTTCTATAGATAGATGTTAACATACTTGACTCTCTTTTCCTTTTCTCTTTCTCTATTTCTCTCTTTCTTTTTTATTTTTATTTTTGAGATAGGGTCTTATGTAGCCCAGGCTGGTCTCAAATTCTGTGTAGCAGCGAAGGACTTTGACCTTTCCTGCCATTACCTTCCCAAGTGGTGGGATTAAGGAATATTCCTGGATACTCTGCTTAATGGAGTTGAAACTATATGTTTATTATAGTTTTTCTTTGTTGTTGGGTTTTGTGTGTGTGTGTGTGTGTGTGTTTTGTTGGTTTTTTGTTTTTGCGTTTTGGCTTTTTTTGTTTTGTTTGTTTGTTTGTTTGTTTGTTTGAGACAGGGTTTCTCTGTGTAGCCTTGGCTGTCCTGGACTCACTTTGTAGACCAGACTGGCCTCAAACTCACAGGGATCCACCTGCCTCTGCCTCCCGAGTGTTGGGATTAAAGGCGTGTGCCACCACACCCAGCCTATTACAGTTTTTTAATTGCAGCATGATTTGAAGTAGAAGATTGAAAACTGCAATTGTCCATGTTTAAGGAACATGTTTAATAATTCATCATGTACTCATGTAATGGGACAGGAAGAAGACTACTTAAATTTAAAAATTACAGCAGGATTAATTCTATATTATGTATGAGCCAAAGGGGTAGTTATAGCATTGGAGCATGTGGCTGTCAATACAGTGCCATCTTCAAGCTGGACTTAGCGATGGAATGCAGTCCTCATTGCAGAGCCCGCCCCTTCCTGCTCTCCTGCTCACTTACCTCTTGTGTTTATGTAACTGTGTCTGTCAGGAGCCTGGGGGCAGGAGCTGATGCAGAGGCCATGGAAGGGTGCTGCTTACTGCCTTGTTCCTCATGGCTTAATTAGCCTGCATTCTTATAGAACCTGAGACCGCCAGACCGGCATGGCGCAACCCACAGCAGCCTAGGCCCTCCCCTATTGCTTACTACTTGAGAAAATGCCCCACAGCTGCATCTCATGGAAGCATTTCCTCAACCGAGGCTCCTTTCTTTTTGATGACTCCAGCTTGTGTCAAGTTGATACAAAACCAGCCAGTGCAGTGTCCAGCTACACGTTTTCTGGAGCCTTTGCTCTGACTCCTTACCCCGCTGCTCCTCTTTGGCTGTCTGGGTCTTTCCAGCCCACAGTCAGCCCTACACCTCTCCGCAGTTCAGCGTCGGTTCATCAGCACATCACACCAACACGGCGCGCACAAGCCTGATGTCAGCGCAGGAACGCTCGAGCATGGTGTCCCAGGGAGACAGAAGGAGCATGGTGTCCCAGGGAGACAGAAGGAGCATGGTGTCCCAGGGAGACAGGAGGAGCATGGTGTCCCAGGGAGACAGGAGGAGCATGGTGTCCAAGTCAGAGCTGGAGCCCCCAGAACAGGAGGTCCTGCAAGGTGACAACGCGAGCCTTGTGGGCAGGGAGAAGGAGCACCTGTCTTCATCCAGGTTCATCCACCCCAACGATGTCCTCAAGATTCTGGAGGCCTTTGTCATGGGGCTGAAGAAGCCCAGGTATGCAGTGGCACAGTGGTGATGGAGAGATTGCCTGAGGTACAGGGGCTGGGAGCTGGGAGGCAATCAGTGGAGAGTGACTGGAGAAGGGGCCACACACACACGTGTGCACACATACACACATAGACCCCCCCCACATACACACATGAACACACACACAGACACAACACATATATACCCATGCGCACACATCCATGTATACACAACACACAGATGTGACTGGCATTGTCTGGGGCACTAGGGGGCAGGTGGGAACAGGCATCATTGCTTTTGACTTCCAGGGACACTCGGCCAGTACTGAGAGTGAAGAAAGACATGCGAGATAACTCAAAGGACACCGAGTATTGGGCATCCCTGGCCACGGTTATCCCCTTCTCCAAGCAGAACCTCTGGGACGCACTGTACAAGGCCTTGGAGAAATACTAGTGAGCATCAGGGCTCGGAAGAACAGGGAGGGGGTAGTCTCCTGCGCTCACACACTCTGAGGGGGTGGGTAGTGTCGGGTGGTGTCAGGCAGTGGGTAGTGGTGGGCACTAGTCCCACCCTCCTTGTCTGTCCCTGATAGTCTGGGAGGAAGGGAAATGTCCCGGTTCTTTTGCTCCTTGCAGCCAGAGCAGAAACACGCCATGGACCTGGCTTCTTCAGTAGAGGATGGAAGACTGAGTTGGCCTCTATCTAACTTGCTTCTTATATCCTCCTCCCAGCCTTGTGCTGACCCAGAGGGCCAAGCTGCTGATGGAGAATGAATCGCTGGAGCAGCAGAATGCTGAGATGCAGTCTCTGCTGCAGCAGTACCTGCAGGCCAAGGTGGGTGCTGGGATGCAGGGCTGAGTAAGATCAGAAACCATCCCTCAGGAGGACACAGTTGCTGAGTATTGCCTGCAGTCCTGTCTAGGCCCAAAAGACTGTGCCTCTGTCCCGTGGTGTCATGGCTTTGGTGTCACTCCGTTATGATCACCCTTTTGGTTTTTTAATTTTGTTTTAATTGTTTGAGCTAATGCGTTAGGTAGGCCATGATGGCCTCCAACTCTATATGTAGCCAAGGATGATCCTGCTTTCACCTGGGAGAGCTGGGGTTACAGGCATGAGCTGCCGCACCCTTTGTGTGTGGTGCTAGGGATTTTGTGCATCTTAGGCAGGTACTCTACAAACTGAGTCTCCCCTCTTCCGTCCTCGTGAGAGGCTTGCGCGTTGTAGTTGAAGCTTAGTTTCCCAAGTGCTAGAGTGACAAGCGTGAGCTACAATACCGAATCATTCTCAATTTTTTTTGTGTGTGTATGTGTGTATGAGGTGGGGGGGGGAAGCGCACACACATGAGGACATCAAAGGACAGCTTTTAGGAGATAGTTTTCTCCTTCTGCCATGTGGGTCCCAGAGATAGCACTGAGATGGCAGGCTGTATGGCAAACACTTTTCCTGCTGACCAACTTCACTGGCTCAGAATACAAGGTAGCATCCCTCTACATAGCCCTGGCTGTTCTGGAACTCACTATGTAGACCAGGCTAGCCTCAAACTCACAGAGATCCACCTACCTCTGCCTCTGGAGTATTGGGATCAACGGCATGTTCCACCATGCTGGCGCAGAATTATTCTGTTTAAGAGCACTACCAAGCCCAGAAGCAGTTTCCAGGTTCCAGGCTCCACCCTGCCTTCTGTGTTGTCTTCAGTCCTAACAACCTGCCAGGGAGCTAGACAGAAACTCTCCTCCCTGGTTCATAAAGAGAAGCAAGCTTGGAGACTTGGTGAGGCTCCAGAGACTGAGCTTCTCCCCTCTGCCGGACTGCCTTCCCAGGATATGACCAATGTCCCCATGAGCAGGGAGGAGAATCTGAGCTGTCAGAGGTGTCCCCTCCAGTGGTAACTCTAACTCCTTCCCATGGACCAACTAGAAGAGGAAAGAAAAGTCTTTGTGACTTGGCTGCACATGTTTTGTGGCCATAGTGGGATGTTCCAGGGTGGTGCTGAGTCCCAGGCCAATAGGATCATGACACTCAAGTCAGACAGGAAGTCCTTAGGTCCTCCAGGCCCCTGAAGAAATGCTTGCAGGGATTGGGACTCTGAGAGAGCCAGGGTTTGCATGTGAGCCCTCGAAGAAGGCAAGAAAATGACCTTTGCTTTTAATTTCCAGATAAATTCTGAACTGCAGATTCCTCCAACTCAGGGCTTCCGGATGCCCACAAAATAGAAATGCATCTGCAAAGCCTGGTGTCAAAGAGTCCACACTGTCACCTGAGAACCGGGGCCCACCTGGTTTCTCCTGAACTGTATCCTCTGTCTGCCAAAAATAAGGCAGCTGTGGCCCCCACCATTCTAATAAAGTCATTGAAAGCTGAGGCAGAACACCTTTAAAGAGGCCTAGTCTACATGGACAGGAGTCCCCTGCCCTGAGTGGCATTAGGGAGCTTTGTCCCTGGGCTCAGACTACTGATGAGACTATATTTTCCCTTGGGAAAATGCTGGTCTCTATGGGTGGAGGCAGGTGGGGGTGGGGTGGGGCGTGGGAAGGGGGTCATATGCCTTCACACTGTCCCCAAACTGAGGATGTTCTCTGTGTTCTGGGGTCTCTGTCCACCGTGGTGTGCCCTCTGAGCTGTGGAGGTAGGATCTTCCACAGCAGCCTGAGCTAGCAGCCTTGTGGCTGAGGCCCACCTTAAATGGTGCTCTACAAGAGGCTACCCACAAGAGTTTTACCATCCCCTCACAAACCCTTCCCTCTTGTGCTCCACTTCTGTCTCAAGGTTTGATTTATTTTATTAAGAGGGGGAAAAAAATCACACTCAGGAAAGGAAAATCACCCAGCAGATTCACAGAGGAAGAACGGCAACAGTAGTGTTGACTCCTGGGTGCGGCTGCCAGCAGGCAGGACAGCGCTGCCTTCAGGGCGGCTAGGACATCATGTTCACACTTGGAGCTTGCGTACTAGCTGGTACACACTGACCTGGGCAGAGGAAGACCTCGGAAGTGGTAGAAAGCCTCAGGCTAAGCTACCAAGTGGCTGTGGGGAGGGGAAAGGAGGAGTCAAGAGGAGAGCATGTGCAGGAGCAGCTGGCTGCTGCTCCCTCCTTTAGGCGGCCCTGCAGAGAGGTGTGTCGCCTCTGCTGGCATTTCTGCAGCTTTCCACTTGTTCCCACTGATCAAAGTCTCATGCTCCTTGGTTCATTTCATTGGAGCCTTAATCTAAGACTCGGAAAGCCCGAGGGGAGGGTTGGGCCACTGCTGGGCAGAGGAGCATAGTACCTTAGAAAGTGGGGCAAGAGGGTATCTGGTTTTGAACGCCACCAATTCTCACTGTTCCCCAAACCCCAGGCAGGACTGAGACAAGATCAGGCAAGCAGCAGTTTGGGTGTGGAGTGGGGGTGACAGCCCAGCCAGCAGGTGTCCTACTCAAGGCTGGCAAGGGCGGTAGGGCTCCTCAGGGAGTTGGGAGAGAGTCCAGGCAAGCGAAGGCAAAACGCAATAGTGCCTGCAGGGATGATGGGGCGGGGCACGGTGGCAGCGGGGATGCTTCATGCCCCTAGGAGCTTCTTGACCATGTAGCCCGGGAGGCTGTAGAGGAAGAGGCCCAACATGAGTAGCCCAAGCAACGCCAGCACAATCTTGATGATAAGCCACTTGTACCGGGTGCAGATGAGGTACTTGATAGATTTGAGCGGGTTCAGGAACCAGACGAAGGCTGTGTCCGGCCGGCTAGGGTAGGGAGAAGATGGGAGGGGCCGGTCAGACTGCAGGCACGAGCCATCCACACAGGAGACAGTATCTAGGATTAAATTGCTAGCTTCTAAACCTCATCTTCTCTGCGAGACCTCTGCTGCCCCAGTTCTGCCCTGAGCCTAGGTGACAGCTTTGTTGGAGACGGGCCTCAACCTGACTGCTTGAAGTGGTGAACCCAAGGCTTCGTGTGTGCTGGGAAAGCATCCCACCCACGGAGCTACATCCCTAGCCCTCAAACTGTCCCTGCCTCATAAGCCCCAAGGGCTGTCCGCAGCAAGCATCTGAGTAGCTTTGAGTGGCATGCCCCACGCTGCGCGACTGGCCCGCCATCGGGGTGCTGTCCTGCTCTGCCTTCTGCAGAGTTCCTTGCTAAGGTCCCCTTGTCAGCCTCTACTGTCTGCGGTTTGTGTCACAAGATCAGCAGGGTCCACAAAGTGTCACAGTATAAAATTAAAGTGTTGGATACACTCTGGCGTGTGCGCACAGGCATGCCAGCGGGCACGCCTGTGAACACACACAGAGGCCAGAGGAGGACACAGGAGGTCCTGCTGTATCACTCTCCTTAAGCTAGGGTCTCGTACTGATCTGGAGCTAGTTGGTCAGCCAGGAAGCCTCAGAAATCCTCCTGTGTTTGCCCCCGACAGTGCTGGAGTTACATGCCCAGGTGCAGCTACATCCTAGCCTTTTGTGTGTGTGTGTGTGTGCTAGGGATTTGAACTCAGGTCACTTAGGTCCTCGTGCTTATGTTGCATGCACTCTTAACTACTGAGCCACCCCACCCCCAGCCCTCAGCCTCTGGATATACTTTTTCAACAGCTGCCCCATCATCTCTCAGAGGCTGTGGTCCCATACCCCCACTGTAAGTGGGGCAACAGCGCAGGCGTGTGGGGCCCGGATGCCTACATTTCTCTCCCTAGCTCTTGTGGGCTCCTTTGAGCCACAGCTTCTCCATTCTTAGGATGGCTTAATAAGAATCCCTGCTTCCTGGACTCAGGGACCCAGTGAAGTGAGAACATTCTAAGGTGAATCTCACAGAGCCTGCAGGGACATGGTCTTCAGCTGACGTCGGCTTGAATGTTGTCCCTGGTTGGACAACTAACTGCCCCAGAGGTAGGCCTTTCACACAAGGAGGGAGCGTTTCAGAACAGGCTGGCTAACCCTAGCCAAACCCTGCCCCTTGCCCATGTCTCAAGTTCCTTCTGCCCATGAAACTGGAGTAGAGACCAAAAAGAATGTTGCTGTAGCTGGTGGGCATTGGACTGGCAGTTTGGTACCTAAGCTGGAGACCCAGTGTCACCCAGTCCAGTGACCTTGGGTAAGCTTTATCACCTTTCGGGCCCAATAATATAAAAATATAAAACATCCATTTCTGGTTCCGAGGGTATGCTTAGATTTCAGAGGTTTGAAAGTTGTGCGTTTTATGAGGATGCACATGTGTGCCTGTGTTGGTCTGTGTATGCTTATGTGCGTGTGCGTGTGTATGTGTGTGTGTGTGTGTGTGCTTCTGCATGCATGTGCTCTGTGTGTACACATATGAACTTGCACATGTGTTTATGTGCTTTGGGTGTGTCCTGCACGCTGATCAGCCCTTGTCCAGAGGCAGAAGGAAGAAGTACCAGGCCCAGGAGGCTGCAGGGCTCAGGCCCCGAGGATCTTCTTGGCGAGGTAGCCGGGCAGAGAGTAGAGGAACAAGGCAAGGAGCAGCAGCAGCAGCAGGAGCAACAGCAGTTTGAGGAGCAGCCAGCGGTAGGTATGCCACAGGAAGTAGCGGGCAGACTTGAGAGGGTTCAAGAACCAGATGAAGCTTGTGTCGGGCCGACTGGAGCATCAGGAAGGACAGCAGAGCACAGGGAAAGGACAGGAGGTGGGCACGGGCTTATCAAGAGGCTTCCACTGATGGGCAAGCCCACCTGGGCCAAGCAGGAGAGGTTCCGGCACCTGCTGGGCCACCAAGTCTGGCCACCATTGGAGCGGTTGCCCTTGTCAAAAACTAGGAAGAACCCGTATCACTGCTGGACTCAGGGTGGGGGCGTGGGTGGGGCCATGGATGGGGCTTGGGCTTGCTGGGAAAGGACCAACTTTCTTTGCAGACAGCCCTTCCTTTGGTTCAGAGGGAAGAGATAGGCTTTAGTATTGAAGAAAGGGACCTCCCGGTGATGTGGCTGTGGCCCAGGAGGGGACAAAGTAGGTGCCTGGGAGTAGGATGAAGAAGACTAGAAGGGTCTGGGCCCTCTTCTCTTTTCTGCCCCCATGAAGTAGTGTGACTGTGGGGTCTAGGTAGCCGGCACTCACTTGGGTTTTTCTAGAGGGTCAGGTTCGTTGCGGGCCAAGCCCACTGGATTCTTCTCGGCCTCCTCTGCTGTTAGTAAGTGTAGCTCCGCCTCCACTTTGCCCTGAAGGAAAGGAGAGTTCCAATGCTTGGACCACAGAGCTCGATATCCCAGTGTGGCCCAGCCTGGCTCCTACAGGTCCTCTCCTGAGCAGGAAGCGGTACCCACCGTGAGCTCAAACTCATCGTTCTCATTACGGGCCAGGAGGGGCCACCAGCCTTTGACGCGCTTCTGTTTAAAGATGGAAACCAGGGGCACGTCCACCTCTCCGGTGGCCATCTCCATGGTGCACTGCTTGGCTGTCTTAGCGCCCCTCGGGAACCGGTTCAGGTCCAGCTCGATGGCCCCTGCAGCAACATGGGAGTCAATTTCGAGGCAGGGATCGGGGTGGGGATGCTGCCCTGCCTCCTTCCTTTACACTCCCACTCTGTTTTGCTAAGGTCTTTTCTTAGCTTAGCGGCTCTAGGCATCTGCCACCCTTCATCCTGGCTGCTGTGAATCTACCAACAACACCGCACCAAACCCAGGCTTGCAGATGCAGATAGGGTTTTGTGCAGTCTGAGATTCAGGGAACTCTGCCTCCTTAGGGACCTTGCTGACTTTCCTTCAGCATTTATCCTGACTCCCCGGTGTGCCCAGTGCGCCTTGATGCGCCAGTTACAACCCTGAGAAGTAACTGGGCAAAGTCTTGGAGAGGCAAAATCCCCATTTGGTGTCTCTGGCTCTGAGGACCAGATAGACCCCCCCTCCCATGGTCTCGGCGCCTGCCCCCCCTCCCCCCACCGCCCGTCAGTTGTAGGCCCTAAGCTTCGATCGGCTCAGCACCCAGGAAATCGTCAGCAGAGAAGTGGTCAGCATCCCAGATCTGCAGGGTGAGCCGTGCAGGGATCTTGTACTCCGTCTCATCCCAGGAGAACATGGACTCCTTCTTAGACATAACGATCTTCTCTTCGGCGGCCAGGTAGTCAAAGGGGAACAGGTAACGCCAGTTGAAGTTGCCCTCGCCCGTGAGAGAGTGGTAGTGGACATCTGTGTCCTGTTTGTCTTCCTGCTGGCCCTTCAGCCACCTGCTGGGAGTCACCTGTTCCAGCTCCGTGGCCAATACCCCCAAGGGCCTCTCCCCACCCCAGGAACCCCCTTAGCCATTCTCCCAGGAAGATGGGCAGGCCCAACTCAGCCTCTCCCAGGGCCACGACTGTCACCCACCCCCGCACAAAAATGTCACTGGACTTCTCTCCCGTGAAGAAATCATCGTCCTCTAGGACCACCTCATCTGTGTTCCACACGATGACCCGAAGCTCATACCTGGACAGGAACAAGGAGGCCCATCAGCAGCCCAGGGGTAGGGCTTGCCCCAGCGCCTGGGGCCAGGTCAGGGCTGGGGTTTCCAGTGTCTTATGGAGAGAAGCCTTTCCACCCCAGGGTGTTGGGGGGGTGTTGGTGGGGCCTTGAGTAGGCTGGGAGAGTTGGGGGGGGGCACTTGAAGAAGGTTTCTGTCCAGCAGGGGGCCTGGTGGGCTGGATCTCAGCCAAGCACAGGCAGGCTGCCTCGGTTAGGGGAAAGCAGTCAGTGTGGAGCAGACAGCCAAGCACACTCTTGGGCTAGGCTAAGAATGGGGAGGAAGGAAGGGAGTGTGAGCTGCTGGGGTGGACAGCACTGAAGCGCGGAGCATGTTTCTGTCAGTGTGTCTCTAGGGACTGCAGCTTTGTTCTATTTCTAAGAAGTTTCTGGTTGAGCCCCCTGGCCCTCGGTGGAAGTTCATGAACTCTGGGTTCACTTATGTCCTTGTCCTGAAGGAGTATTTCCCCTTTGACTTTTAGTTGTAGTTACAAATGAAGTAGTTGTATTTCAACCATTATGGGTAGGGTCAAATCACCCACTAAAAGACGGGTGGCAATGTGGTTGCCTGGAACAGAGTTGGATCAGCCCTTCATGGGAAAAGCCTAGAACAGCAAGCTAACAGCCTCAGGACTAACAGGTTGTTCCAGGCAGAGCTCGCTGCACTATTGGCTGTGGCCTGAGTAAAATGGAAATACAGCCCCCATCACTGGTTAAAAGTCATCAAGAAACGGTTTAGGCCTGTGACTCAGTGGTAGAGTGTTTGCCTAGTGTGCATGAGGCCTAGCTTCAATCACTAAGAAATTAAAGTTGGCAACACCAGGGCTTGAAAACAAGAAAACAGACAGCTTTGTCTGCCCAGAGAGCTGGCCCCGAATCCAGGCATCAATGATGTACAAGCAGCAGTAACCATTCTGCCACCTTAATTCAGGGGATACTAAGCTCCAGGGACCAAGGCCACCTAGGTGAGGCAGGTGGCTCAGCTCCAGATTGGCGGCCCCTTTCCCCACCACCTCTGATCTTTTTCAGGCAGCTCACTTGGAAGAAAGGCAGGTAAAATGGAGTGATGGTGGGTATAGAGCAGGCTCTGATGGGTTCCTCTTCACTGTGCCTCTAGGAATGCTTGTGGGTGTGTGTGTGTGTAAGAGAGAGCTGTGTGAGTGCAGGCGCGTGCGGGGAGTGGATCCGTTATGGTGAGTGGGCTAGCATGTGCAGAAAGGGTGCTGGGGTGAGGGGTGCTGGGGTGAGGGTCATCTCATTCACTGTGGGCAGAGACAGTGCTGCCCACCTAGAGCCAGGCCCTGGAGCCCACAGGATGGTCTGTTTCTCTCCCCAGCCCCCAGAAGGGCCTGGCCACACCTGAGGCCCTGGGAATAGGGATGAAGGCAGGCCACCTTCCACCCACAGGAAGGTCTAGGCTGTGGTGGGAAGTAGGTGAGGTGGGGTGAGGGCACAGGGCCCAAGCAGCTCACTTCTTGGGTTTCCTGGGGGAGATATCCAGAGGTGTCCCAGGGGCTGGCATGTCCATGGGAAACATGTCCACCCACAGCTCCAGGCGGCCCTGAGAAATAGAGGGGTGTGGCCGATGTCTGAGTGACCTATTCCATCTGCTCAAGGAGGTCCACTCTCCTGGCCTATCCAAAGCCGTATGCCATCAGCTTCCAGCTTTGGGTGCCAGGACGTCTTATGTCATCAATAGGCAGTGACAGCTTCTGGTGAAGCCAGCTCCCTCATGTGATTCTCCAGATCACATTTGCCATTCAAGTTGGCCTCGGTGGGGAGGTGTGTGGGAATACGGTCAGGACACAGGGAATATCGGGAGCTGCATTTCTACCCTTCTGATCCCAGGTTGAGGATGTCTAGCCCCAGATCCCAGCCAGGTGTCCATCACCTGCTCAATGCCTGGCTTGTCAGGGTTGAGCAGCGGCCTGGTCTCCACGTGTTCGGGTACAAGGCGGCAGCCCACCCGGGGGATGTCTTCCCAGTGTCTCAGAGCAGACAACGCCACGTGCTCATCTGTGGGCTTCCTTTGACCTGTGGATGCCAGTGGGTCAGGCGCATACAGCTGGCCTTTCCAGAACCAGGGGGACCTCTGCTGGGACCAGGAGCTCAGGATCACAAGTCCCTGAGTCGTGACCTGCCTACCTTCCCTTTGTCTTATTGCTGGGGGGGGGGGGTGAGCAGACACAGAAGAAGGCCAAGGTCTCAGCTGCACCACAGGGCCCAGAGAGACCTATGACCTTGGCTCACCAGGCTTGGGAAGGAGTGGGGATGGCTAGGGGTGGGGCTTTGAGGCAGAGAGACCTAGGCTCACACCATTCATTATGCTGCCTCAGGAGGAGAGACATGTGACCTTGGGCAAGTCACCAAACTGGAACTTGTCAGGTCTCAGTTTGCTCATCTGTAGAATGGGGTGTTTTCCTGGCCGATAGGGGTGAGGAGCAGTGGTGTGTAGGTAGGTGTGGTACAGGAGAGGGTGTCAGGGCAGTGGCTGGGGAAGTCCCCTGTGGAGAAGTGTGGCTCCCTGACGGCCTCTGAAGGCCCCGAAGTGGGGCCAGTCAGCTGCTTTCAAAGCCCTTTACCATTCTCATCCTCTATCTCTGAAGGCCCCGTGAAGACACGATTGGCGACCTTCACTCTCCCATGAGGGCCGAAGTGGGGGCCGTCCACTTTGCCCTCTTTGCAGAGACGAGTCAGGATCTGGCTGGGCTTCATGGGGTCCCTCCAGATATTGTAGCCATGTCTGTGGGTGGGTGGAGACACACGGGTGGGAAGTAGCTCAGACTGGGTCATCCCAGGTGGTAGCTCATTCTGGCCAGTTCTCCATAACTGGCCATTGCCTACATCAGCAATAGGCCTCCTGAGGCCCCAGGTTCACCCAAGACACCAGGGCTGCTGGGGGGGCTGATCCTTCTACCTTGCCTATGGCTTTGGATATCTAGCGCTCCCCAACCACCTACCTTCCCATCATCCCTCAAGGGCTCTTGTGAGGCATCATGTTACCAGAGAGGGAAAGGACTCGACCAAGATCACCCAGCCTGTAAGTGGCAGAGGCCGTCCCAGATCTCCTGAGGACTTTACCCACTGCCCTGTCCTGTTCCTTTCTTTCTTTCTCATCTGTCTCCTCTGTCCTGGAATCTTACCCTGGTTGGGAGCACTCATGCCCAGTCCCTGAAGCTGTGATGAGCATACAGGGTGAAGGCGTAGCCCTTCAGAAATCATAGCATATTTGCCTTCCCAGACTACCACACTCTCGAGTCTTGTCTCAGTGTTAGGATGCGGCAGACATCCAGCCCCTTCTCTGTTCCCTGCCCTTAGTCTGTCCCCAGCCCCTCCCAGCTACCGGCCCTACTCTGTCCTCGCACATGGAATAGGTCTGTGCAATGCCGCAGGTGGCGCGGTGCTTGCTGTAGAAACGGTTTTCCAAGTCGATCTTGGTTTCTCCAATGAGGTCGTCAGTGCCCACCAGGTCCCAGTCGTACACGGCCACTGTCAGCATGGACTCCATGGGGAAGGAGGCCTCGATGTCAAAGGACCTGTTGGGGGTTGGTACGGAAGGGGGGGGTCACAGGTTGAGATGAGGGGGTAGGGACTGGACTGAGACTTAAAGTGGGCAGAGAGGGCACTGAGGGGCCTTACTTCCCAAAGACGGGGTTGAGCTGCTTGGAGATGTAGTTCTCTTTGTCTCGGATGTCAGTCTTGCCCAACTTGATGGCGATATAGGGGTCAGCTTTGCCATTGATGTCAGCCGGGTGCAGGTCCGTGGCCTGGGCAGGGAAAGCGTTGCCTAAGCAGACTCTTGGGTGCCCTTGCTCTCTTCCTGAGGGCCCCATGATGTTGAGAAGTGGGAACAGGGGCACTGGGTTAGAGACAGAAGTCTCACTGTGTGGCACTAGGGAAGTTGCTGCCTCTTGTTGCTGGGACTGGATGTCCCCTCTAAAAATACGGGAACTAGGCCAGTGGACCTTTCTACTGTCTCGAGGCAGTCTTCCAGCAGGAGGCCTGGGGGCTTCCAGGGAGGGCATTGAAAGGAGTCTTACCCGGACCACATAGACTCGAACCAGCACGTTAATGGGGTCGTTGCTTGGGATGCCCTGGAACATGCCATAGGTGGGGTCATAGCCAGCTTCTCGAGATACATCTTCTGGGAGGGGCACTTTGTACACGCAGAGGGAACCCTGGAGCAAGGCATGGGGTGGGGGAGGGGATCAGGCCTCAGGTTCATCTGGACAGGGCCAACTAGCCAAAAGCATGGGTCCATCTTGTGACAAGGCCTTAACACTTCAGTTTCTGGATCATAGAAGGTACAGGGGTTCTAGAGGGCGATGGTGGAGGATATAGAAAACTGGGGCTATAGGGGGATCAACATCCAGGCTGTGCTCCTAGCCTGACCTTGAAGCGGCCCACGATGCGTTCCTCCTCAGTGGAACCGTCTTCATCGTCCCCGGTCTTGCCCCGCAGCAGGTTGAAGGTATGCAGCCAGTCCTCAAAGTTGTCGAACTCCGACTCCAGCTCTTTGGGGTACACCTGGACAAGACAGGCTGTCAGGAGGCATGCCAGCATCCTGATCCACCTGGTGCCTCTCGCCCCACATCCGGGCAGGACCTTCTTCCAGACCCTCACCTTCAGCTCATCAATCTTGGCTTTCTTCTTTTCAGGAGCCTCCAAGCCCTGGCCAGGACCAGGGCTCTGATTTTTTTTCCTTTTCTCCTCCTTTGCAGCCCTGGACTTCTCCTTGCTTTTCCCTGGCCCCTTCACACCTAGCCCAAAGTAGAGAAGGAGGCCCTGGTCAAGTTAGGGGAATGTGGGGCAGAAAGGGTCAGAGCAGGAAGGCCTGAGTTCAAGACCCAGCTTCCCCATTTTTTCTTATTGAACTTTGGAATCTCAGTGCATTCCATGAGGGGGACAGTAGGTCATGCCTGCGATGGGGACACAGACTGTTGTCTGCCCTTGGCAGAGTGCATGGAGAGGAGTCAGATCAGTCCGGAGCCTGACACTGTGTGGTTCCGGGCAGGTTTCCCTTTGCTCTCTAGGCATATATTAACAAGGCTACTTCCGACTCGCTTCTCCCAAGCTGCATCCCAGTGGAATTCCAGGCATCTGTGCCATTCCTATGCTCAGACACAAGAGATCTTAGATCTTCCATTGAAAAGGTGGTAACACCAGTGCTTGGGAGATGGCGCAGCATGCTACGTAAGTGTGAGGACCTAAGTTTGAGCCCCCGGAATTTGTGTAAAAGCTGGATGCATAGCACAAGGGTCCACAATCCCCCAGCTCCTATGGGGAGGTGGGAAGAAAAGACAGGAGAATTCCCGGAAGCACCCAGGCCAGCTAGCCTGGTGTGCACAGCTGTAGCGAGAGCCTCTTTCAAACAAGGTGGAAGGTGAGGAGTGACATGTGGTGCTATCCTCTGAGCTCCATGGGCATGTTGTGGTCCGTGGGCACTCAAGTTCACACGCAATGTGCACACACAGACACACAGACATACACAGACCACACACACATAGCACACACACAGAGACACACAGACACACATACAGACACAGACACATCTACACACAGATACACATAAAGACACAGACACACACATGAAGACACAGACATACACACACGAAGACACAGACATACACATACACACACACACATGAAGACACAGAGACGGAGACACACAGACACACATATACACACGGAGACAGAGATACAGAGACACAGACAGAGATACATACATATAAACACAGACACACATACACAGAGACAGAGACACATACATATATACACAGACACACACAGAAATAGAGACAGAGACACATACATATACACACAGACATACACACAGAGACAGAAACACATAGACACACACACACACACACACACACACACACACACACACACACACACACACACACACGCATAAAGGCTCTGAGAAGTCCTGCACCTAAGCAACCTGCTTAAACTATCATTTCCTAAATGGACTGACCCCAGAATCCTCTTTCCCCTCCAGAATAGCATTACAGCTGTTCCATGGAAAAGGTTATGGAAAATGCTGGGTGAGACAAGCTAGGAGTTCCCTTCCAGCTCAGATACTCTATGGTTCTTCATATCTGCCTGCTGCTATGGTTGCTGACCAGAGTGGAAACTACTGGAGAAGAGGTCCTTAGCTTGATCCTCAAAGCCCAGGCCAGGGCTGGGAAGCAGCAAGTTTTGTCATGGGTGCACGGATCCAGGGATCCAGATGCCTCGGTCCAGGGCTCACCCTCAGCGGCATCCATTTCTTCCTTCTCTTCCACGTCCATTCCAGAGGCCTCATGTTGTCGAAGTTGCTGCCAAAACACGAAGGGGCTCCCTTGACTCCATAGCCCATGGCACCTTCAGCCTCTGGTCGCATGTGCATTTAGTCCACAAGGCTGGAGCCGCTCAGGGCATTGGTAGGACCCTATCTTTGGGCTCCTATCCTGCATCTAGTATGGTGTCTGGCTCACCATGCAGGTGTCAGAGATCTTTGTGGAACATCTGACTGACAAGAGGAAGCTAAGCCAGGACAGTGAACTGCCCATTAGCCTGAGAGGGAGGGCCTTGAAGGGAGATTTTAAGGAGCTGACTCTGTGGTTAGGGTAGGAGCTGGGGAGGAGGGTGTGGCTTATGGCTGGCTCACCTGCGGCAGCATCCCCCACCCCTCACCATTTCTCCTTACTCCCAGACCCTGCCCTCACCTCCTTCATTGTGTCAATGGAGGAAAAGTACTTGGACCACCAATCCAGCATGCTCTCATCAGGTTCCTCCTCCTCTGGCTCCTCGGACGTGCCTTTCTTTTTCTTCTTCTTCCTTTCCTTCTCATCCTCAGCCTGGGGGTTGGCCAGGGTGACCGTCCCACAGGCTCTGCTACTTTCCACCCTTTCCCAGGACCCTGAATGATTCCTACCCACCCTGGCCATCCAATCCCAGAAACCCCACCACCACCCACCCCCTGCGACACTGCCATAGTACTGTGGGTCCACCGATGCCATGGAGGCAAGGCCTGGTGTGAGGAGGATACCACAGCCCCACAAGACCCACAGCTTGCCACTGTGAGGCACAGGCCAAGGCAGGATGGGCACTCAGGGAAGGGTGGCTAGGTCCACAAAGTTGGCCTTCTGGCCCGGCACCGGTGTCAGTGAACAGTTCTCTTACCCCAGGGCCCTTGGGTGGCTCCCACACTTACCACATCCACCTTGACCACAGCGTCAGAAGTCTGCAGAGGGAAGGAGCCAAGGAGACAGTGCAGGATTAGCTACGAAGTACTAACGAAAGGGGGCAGGCAGTAGGGCAGCCCAGGAAGTGAGAGAGATGAGGACAGAGGCCACAGGGGGTGTACACAGAGACTAATGCTCACTCTGGGCTGTAAGCCCTTTGCTCTTGACTGCAAGGCAAGCTCACATTCCCAAGAGCAGGCCAGCTGCTAAGGTGACTAAGTGCCCACCCCAGGCTGCTTCTGGTGTACCCCTGGCTTGCCAGATCCATGGCTGCCTGTACCTTAGAGTCACCTGGGTGCTTTTATGAATAAGTGATGAGACAGACATAGGGAAGGGGTGGGGAGCTGGGCAGCAGAATATACGAAACGAGCACCTGGGCGTGGAGCTTTTTCAGAAAGTGCCCCCAAGAGCTATAGGACCCAGTGTCTTCAGTTGTCCCTTCTAGAGACCGTTGGCATCCCTAATTCTACTCACTAGCCAGGTCAAAGGAAGATCATTTTAGACCAGGCCTCAGAAGCTAGGAAACGGCCCAGGCTGCGTGAAGCAAGTGAGATAGGAAACCGGCTGAACATGTGGCTGAGACGCAGCCCTCCAGGGCTCTGAGTGGAAAGGCCATCTCCAGGCAGGCCCATCCTGGCCCCTTTTCTGATACTAAAGCTATAGAAATGGGACCTTCCCCATGGAAACCCCCAGCCCAGGATCACGGGGCATCACTTGGCGTGGAAAATGGCCCTGTACAGGACACACCTCTCTCATAAGCAGTCCATTGCCTAGGGGGGCAGGGTCACTTCTGAGGGTTGACCGCTGCAGGTCACAGCCTCTAACAGTTACTCCTCCGTCTCCTGCACATACACACCATCTGCTCCTGCACACACGTGCACACCCACGTGTGCAATGCTCCCACCTGCCCTAGGACTCCCTTCCAGATAGTGCTATGTCACCAAGGTTGGCTTTTGACAACTACGCAGAGGTAAGTCAGGCCTGCGCTCTCAGGACAGGCCGGCCTGGCTCTCCGATGTGCTACCCGCGCTTGTGTGTCCCCGGCCAGCATGAGGCCGGCCACTTGCCTTACCGCGTCCAGCTTCACCATGGTCTCCAGCTTCTTAACGGGCACCTCAGGCTCCATGCTCACTACAACCTCCCCTGTGGGGCGAGAAGAGGGGCCCCCATTGCACAGTATGTGGCAGCCCCGGAGAAGCCTGACTGGACAGAGACAGACAGAGAGAGAAAGAGGAGGAACAGAGTCACAGTGAGAGGCAGTAAAGCAGGAAGAGCATGGCCTACAGTGGACTCTGGTGCTTTCTCAGGGCAGAGGAGGGACAGGGCCAGCATAAGAAGAAGGGCATGAGGAAGAAAAAGGACCTAGACAGAAGAGTGGGTCATGGTGCATCCAGACAGCAGAACAGAGGCTTGACCTGGAGGCGAGGCCTGGAGGTTATGCCCAGGAGAAGGCCCAGGTCTCCTCAGTCACCAGGTACAAAAGGTTATCTGCCCTCAGCCTTTTGAGGGCCTGTCCGGAACTGGCTCTGGGCCTCAGAGTGAGGGGCAGCCCCATGCAGCCTTCTCGGGCTCCAAGAGTGTCTATCTCCTCCCACCACCACGCTGCCCTAAAGACACAGACGGCCTAGAGAAAACTGTGATGGCTACTTGAACTGTACTAATATGAGATGGGACCCTTGTAGGAGCTGAACAGAGCCAGGCTTTAGGCGGCCGGCCATACCTGTGGTGTTCCAGCTGGAGGCTGAGCGATCTGGGGGTCGATAGATGAAGCGCCGCAGCGAGCTGACAGCGTGGGAGCCCACCAGGGTGTATCGTCCAAAGGCCCGGCAGTCTACCACACGGATGTTCAAGGGCGGGTGCAGCAGCTCATTCTCTGGGAGGTCCTGAGAGATAGTGGCAACATGCCACACAGTCTGTGCCTCAGAGAAAGGGCCCCAAGGAGGCTGGCTATGGCAAACCACAGTGGTCATACCTAGCCGGCCTGGCTCTGCCGGCTCCCACACTTACCACTTCAAACCACTTGACCAGGGTGTTGAAGTTGGGGTTCTTCTTATAATTGTGGATCAGGGATGACTGTACCCCTTTTCCCGCACACTCTATGTCCACCCGTGGTCGGTCCACCTGGGCCAGGTTCACCCTCTTCAAGTCCCTCAGGCCCCAGAACAGCACCTGGGAGCAGGGGTAGGGTGGCTCTGTGAGAGGAGCCAGTGGTGGCTGGGAAGGGTCACCGGAAAGAAGCAGTAACAAGGTAGGGAGTAGAAAGCTGGATTTTGGTGGGCAGGGACAGTGCGGACAGTGCAGACAGTGCTGGAAGACTGCATGAGGTCAACGTCCTCAGAGGACTGAGGCAGGGTCTTTGGGGTCCCTACGGGAGGCAGAGGGCTGAGAACAGCTCTGAGACACAGCGACATGTCTCTGTTAGAGCAGGACAGGCATGGGCTCTAGCTTGGACTGGGGCCTGTGCCAGTGCTGCTTGCTCAAGGGAGCGGTCTGGGACAAGTCCACTCCACTCTTGGGCCTTCGGTAAGTTTTTCTGAAAATGCGAAGTGTCCCCAGGGGACTAAGAGTTTGATGGCTCACGTGGACTGTGCACTCGTGGTGCTTCCTGGAGCAAAAGTGAGAAGAACAAGCAAAGGTCACAGGCAGGGCAAGGAGCCGCACAGAGCCCTCACGCACCTCCACTCGATACTTGCTGAGCACTGGCCGGATCCCCACAGGCACAGGCATGATGGGCCCTCTGTCCATGTCCACCGGGCCATTGATGGGTGGCAGGTCAGCTTTCCCTGATGGCCCAATCTGAGGAACGAGGTCACAAATCACAGTGGTGAGCTCAGGGAAAGGGCCTTTTCATCAGTGAATAGAGACCAGAAGGGACAGGCAGGCCTGAGAGCTCAAGTCCCGCTCCCACCCTCCACCCCAACCTCTGCTCCCTTCACCTGCCACCCACCTGCAGCAGCTCAAAGGCAGCCAGTAGGTCTCCGGCCGTGGCATTGCCTCGGTAGATCTGGTAATACTCAAGCTGGGGTGGGAAGCGAGGTGGGCAGTAGGCCTCATCCGCCATCTTCACCAGGGGCTTGGCAAAGGTCCGGCCCATGAAGTCAGCTTTGCCCTAAGAACAAAACTCTAGAGTTCCCTTGGGCACCCCCAACAGTTGCAGAGTTGGCCCCTCTCGGAAAGGTCATTATCCTGAACTTTCCTTCCCACTCCAGGACCTCCGTGGAAAGCAGCGAGGACTGCTACAGACTGTGGTGAGCATAGGTGGGTGGTCAGAACCCTGGGGGTGGGGGTGGGGCTGTGACAACAGGGCTTCCTGGTATGTCTTTGGAAGACTTTGGCCTCTGCCTGTTTATCCGGGAGGTGGGAAGCACCATGGTCTGTCACCTGGTCCCCAAGAAGACTGAAGTGTGGTGACTGGTCAAGAGGCGCGAGGAAAGCTTAGTCAGCAGCCCAGCCTCCCAGCAAATCCAGCGTAGAGTTTCAGGGGGAGGGTGGAGAACCAGCGAGGGGAGGGCCTGCCAGAGGTTGCTGGTGCCCATGCCCACAGCGTACCATGGTGTCCTGGTCGTAGATTTCAATGACAATGATGGGCGGATCATCTCGGAGCTCATGAGCTTCACCGTACAGCTCCAGGTTGTCAAATACCAGCATTTGGTCCCAAGTAGGACACAATGTCTCATTCAGAACCTGCATCATGGGATGAGGGATAGGGAACAAGAGGCAGGCACCATTCCCAGTCAGGGACTGCAGGGAACCCTGCAGGCAGGAGTGCTTGATTCTCCTACTTTTCCAGAAATCTGAAAATCAAGGCTTTTATGACCCTCACTCCCAGTGCCTGCCACAGCCTTCCTTGTCTTAGTGGGTGCAGTCCTAGTCCAAGCTGGTGGCTTTTACCAGCCTACCCAGATACCCCCCCACCTCCAAGGGCTTTTCTCTGAAGATCTGGGGGAACTAGCAGACCAGTTTTACTGGCCTCCCAAGTGCTCCCCAAAACAAAGCCCCCCCCCGCCTCCACCCTCGGGTCCTTACCTCCGTGCACTGGCTCTGGTTGATGAAGAAGACACGAGCGAAGGGGTCAGAGAGCCCAGTGCTGTCAGCGGCAAAGAGGCTTCGGGCCTGATACATGTGAGCTCTGAGCTGGAAGGCCTGCTTCTCTGTGGGGAAGAGTGGTTTGAGCCATGCCATGTGGCCTCCTTGGCCCTCTGAAGGGACAGGCTGGGAGAGTGGCCCACCCAGGATGAGGAGCCCCTCACTCACTGGTGTAGACCAGGCTGATGGGTGGAAAGGAGTGTAAGCCCAGGCCTTGGGCTGCCTTGACTTCTTCAAAGCCACAGGGTAAGCCGCACAGGAAGTCCTTTCGCTGCTTGCTGAGGCCCAGCCACAGGTAGAGCTCCAGCTTGGCCTGTACTGTCCAGCCTGCAGAGCCGAAGCCCCTCTTTCCTGGCAGCTAGGGGCAGGGGCAGGGTCACCAAGAGCCTGACAACCTCTGGGACCCACAGGATAAGTAAGGGAGGTCCAGGGTGGTGTTGTAGCCTTAAGCAGAGGTAGGCGGGGTTGTGCCTACCCCGTCACTGGACAGAATTGGTGTGTGTGTGTGTATGTGTGTGTGTGAGAGAGAGAGAGAGAGACTAAGAGAGATGGGCAGGTGGCACCAGGTGAGTGCCAGACCTCTGAACACCTGCTAGTTAAGGGGTCTCCCACCTCCTCTCAGGCTTGCCAGACCCAGTGGAGCCTCTTCAAAGAGCCCGGCCCAGCCCGCCTCAGTCTCAGCCCCTGCGGCACCTTGAGGAAGAGGGTCTTGACCTTGGCACAGTCCTTGCCCAGCTCGTCCTCCACAATGGAGAAGAGCAGGTCTTTGGAGGGCACGCGGGCATAGGCGATGCGCTTGTTGTTGCTCATCATCCAGATAAACACGTCTGGGATGCTGTGCTGGGGCTGCAGCGGAGTACAGAGGGCACAAGCCAGGGGACCCAGCCTCACTATAATAATGGTAGCCTGAGCCTGCTGCATCCCACTTGTGGGAGCCCAGGCTGGGTAAGGAGAAGCCGGGGAGAGTGGAAGGGAAGGACCCCATCCTTAGGTCTTCCTTTCCCACGGAGCTTGCTTGCCCTTGTCAACAGTGGCCATCTGAGCAGGAGAGGCCACCCAGGGGATCTGACCAGTCCCTTTCTGTGCTGCCCCTGCCCTTTTCACACGCCACACACCTCATCTGCCAGGAAGCGTAGCTTCTGCAGGAAGTTCTGGCAGAACCTCAGCTTGTCCCGGACAGTATGCCGCTTCACCTGAGCTCTCAGGCTCTTGGCTTGTTGCCCCATGCTCTCCTATTGAGAAGAGCGTAGAAGGGATGGACACTCAGCTTTGGGTGACAGCTTGAGGCAGATGCCCCTCCCCCCCCCCCATCCATTGGCTTCCTCAGCCCCAGGGTCCCATTGTGGCCTCACCAGCTCCCTCATACAGGACTTGAGGCGCTCCCGATCCAGCCTGGTGCGGGATGAGTGACCCTGGTCCTTGTCCGAGAGGGAGAGGAAACGGCTGCGGAGGGCGAGGGTGGGGGTGGGGGGTAAGGGAAAAGTCAGGAGTTAGCCCTGACCTGGCTAGTGTCCCCTGTCCCACCCTGCCCTCCCTGTCCCTCTTCTCACTGGCAGCCACAGCTGAGTTCCTCTAGCACGCCCCGCAGACGTCGCTCTGGGTAGGACTTCTCCGTTTTGATCATCTCCTGCACGTCATTCAGACCTTCTTCCTGTGAACCAGGGCGTCAAGTGCACTCTGGGCTTCAGCCCTCCTCCGACATGTCCTGCCCACTCACCCCAGGGAAGAGGAGCCTAGTAACATGGGCCATTCCAAATATATTGTGAAGGAGCCTTCCAATTCCCCAGGGCCCGTAGATTACTCATGGCTCCTCAGCTCCTTCAGGAAGAAGCAGTCTGAGCTGTGACCACGGTGGGCAGAGCAGGCTCCAAGGGTGGAGAGAGGCGTTGTACAGACCTGAAGTAGCTAGCCTGTCCAGCTGCCTCTGAGAGCCCAAGGCTAGTGGGGGGTGGGTGGGGTCAGACCTCTAGCCTCTACTCCAGAGCTCTGGGACCCCGTTGGCATCCCCTTTCTCTATTTCAAGACAAGCACCCAGATAGTCAGTTTGTGTTACACAGGTGAGGCCTTCACATGTGCCCACTCTCCCAGATCCCACCACCCCCCGGCCTGGCTCTGACCAGCTTGTCAGCAATGTGGTCCATGATGTTCGCATTGTAGAGGCGGCGGCGCTGGTCAGGCCACCAGCTCTTGATATAGATGCAGGGCTTGCGTTCCAGGTAGGGCAGGTGGAAATAGTTCCTGGGGTGGGATGCAGAGGGAAGAGGTTGAAAGATGCTGAGGTCTAGGGCCCTGGGAGGTGAGGGCCAAGGCCACTGCAGGCTGGGGGCAAGTGGCAGGGCCCACCTATCTGTGATCTGGGGACGCATGGGTGGGGTGGAGGACACTGAGGCCAGGTCTCCTCCTTCATCACCCTCGTCGTCACTGGAGTTCTGAATCAGGTCTACTTCTTCTTCATCCCCAGGCTCCTTCCGGGGTCGAGGCCTCTGGGGCCGTGACATGCCATCGATTTCATTGCCACAGTTCCCTGGATGCAGAGTGGCTCGTGAGAGGCCTACCATCCTCCCCTCACTCACCCTGCGCCCACACCCCACCCCCACCCCCCCGGGTAAATCTCTTGGAGAGGTAAAGTCAGGGAACAGGGCTCAGACAACACCATCCACGGGTAGGTCCATGTCACCCATAAGGCCATAAGGAAGAGCTCTGATGATGGCTGTGCCCAACTCAGAAAATAGTCTGGGTTTCTCCTCTGTCTCCTGAGTGTTTGTGTGTGTGTGTGTGTGTGTGTGTGTGTGTGTGTGTGTGTGTGTGTCTTTCTTTCTTTCCTCCAACGTCCTAGACCTCTTCTATGGTCAAGTACACTCCCCAGAACCAGTGGTCAGGGGAAATATATCCGTGCTGCCCATTCTCTGTAGCCGGGGGCACAAGGCCAACAGTGACAACTGGAAGCCCAAAACTCCCCACCCCCACCGTGATCCTGGAACTCACCTATGGTCACCTCAAAGGTAATTGGTTTGTCCCCATTTTTCCGGTCAATCATCGAGGCTTCCAGGAAGGCTCCAAATAGAAAAAATTCTTCCATTCTTCCTGTGCAGCTCTGTTGGGGAGGCAGTTAAAGCCAACACTGAGCTTTAGTCCGGCAACAGGCCTGGGGTAGATTCCTAAGGCCGTAGACAGGCTCTTGGCTGACAGTTGGGGTATGTCCTATCCAGCTTTGGGGCCAGGCTGTCTGCACTCAAGCCCTTGTTGTCTTTGAGAGAATGGCGGCCGGCTCTGTAGCCACAGGGATAGCCATGGCTGAGAAGAGGGGCAGAGGTGGGGCAGCAGTGGCTGCTGGTGGCTACAGTGGACCTCTGGGTGGAGCGTAGGTCAGCAGTAGCTGAGGACTGGGGTCTTGCAAAGAGGTCAAATGAGGGCCTCCGAGTAGAGGGCAGCAACGGGGACGAACTGAAACTCAGCTGCCATGTTGAGGAGAGGATCGAGTGAGGGACATGGACACAGCACAGCCCGACCCTCACCTCCGAGACAGGTGTGGCCTGCTCCACCTGCACCTCCGTGGAGCTGGTGAGCTCTGGGTTGGAGGTATCCAGGATCTCCACAGCCAGTCCCAGCATGAGGCGAGCACGGAAGGACACGCCCTCCCCCAGGCCCTCGTTCAGGTCCTGGTGTTCGTCCAGCAGCGTGTAGTTGCGCGTGGAGCCATACATGTTCACCCAGGCTGGGCCGAGTGTGGGCAGGAAGCCTGTGGCAGTGAGAAGAGAGGTAGAAAGACAGTCATATCCGAGGCTCACTCAGGATGCATGGATCTTTGTGGACTTGCGGGTGCTGAGCTCAGGGTTATTTGTCTGCTGGGTGCCAGGCAGGTGTGAGGAAGCTTTCTCACGCATGCGTACACAGTCTCTGTAGGGGCCTTGGTGAGGTGTGTGGGAGGAAAAGCCAGGCTGATGCTCCCAACTGCTATAGGCACCACTGTGGACAGCTGCCAGCTCATCCCACACCCCTCAGCATGGATCCTACATGTTTTGTTTTGTTTCTTGGTGTAGGATGTACATCTCCCATGCCTTGCCTGTTTAAGGGACCTTCTCTCCTCTCTGTGTTCTCTTGGTTGTTCAGGGCTCATCAGCTCCTTCAGGGAGAAGCACCTTGGGCTGTGACCATCGTGGGTTGAGCAGGACCTGGGGCTGGAGAGGAGCCCTGTTCTCTGTCTCTGCCACAAGTCTCTTCTCTCATGCTTAGGATCTGTTGGGCCTCAGTCAACCAATCTTGCCTTATGTGAATCTAATTCTTCTTTATGTATTTTCTTTTTAATAGTCATTTTTGCCAGAATCTGGATGTGGGCACACACCTTTAATCCCAGCAGGCAGATCTCTGTGAGTTCAAGACCAGCCTGGTCTACATAGTAAGGCAAATGAACGAACAAATAAACAAAACTATTATATGTCTGTGCATATGGAGGTCAATCTCAGGTGTCATTCCTTAAGCTCTGCTTTTTTTTTTTACAGCCATCATCAGAGCTCTCCCTTGTGGCCTAGAACTTCTAGAACTTGGCAAGTTGGCAAGTCTGGGTGGGAGCCCCAAAGATACACCTGTTTCCGCCTTCCTAGTGCTGGGATTACAAGCAAATGCCATCAGTCCCTGCTTTTTTTCTTTTTCTTTTTTTAAACATAGGTTCTGGTAATTAAACTCAGATTATTCTTAATTTAATTTTTATTTGTTTTTGCAAACAGAACATTAAAAACTTGAGATACAATTCACATATAAAATTTGGCATTTAAAGCGCACATTTGGGTGACTATGGTATATTCAGCATGTTGCGCGCCCAGCATCATATTTCACCGTACATCTACCTGACCTAAAGAAGCCTTTGAGCAGGCGCTTCCCACCACCCTCTCCTTGTTCCTGGAAGCACAAGTCTGTTTTCTGTGTATCTCCTCTATGTGGAATTGTACTAAGGGCTCTTTCTCTGCCTGCTCTTCTGGTTATTTGGAATCATGGCTGTCTCCTTAATCCCCTGAGAGCATGAGGAGGTATAGGGGTGCCTATACTGTGCTCAGCATGGTTCCTGGATTCTGGGTTATAGTCAGTGCCCATAGGCCCATAGACAGATGTCACAGCACTCACCAGTTGCTAGGGAAGGCAACAGAGATCACATGGACAGAACATGTGCACTGTACCATATGATAGCTCTTGTTTTCATTTGGCCAGTGGGAAAACAGGTGCAAAGGCTAACCTCAGTCATCTCTGAGCCCGCTTCAGCTATTATGTCTCCCTTCTCCTTGAGGCAGGGGCTGCAAATAAGCCCCTTAAAAGCCCCGCCTGGCTGCGGCCTGGAGGCTATGTGAGGGAGGGGGCCTCATGAACTCTTCCCTCATGCCCCACGCTTGCCCCATCCACCCACACCATGCTGCTGACCTTTGTCTCCGTCATTGGAAATCTTGCGCAGGTCGATGAAGTGGGTGCCGATGGCCACGTCGTTGACCTTGTCAGAGTCTCGGATCTGCACCTTCATGCGTTTGCAGAGCGGGGGGAAGAGGTCTGTAAAGACGACTTGCTCGTTCCATAACGGCTCATAGCTGCTCTTCTGCACCGATGTCTTGCCCTGGTGAGACGAAGCCATGGCTAGTGTGTGTGTGTGTGTGTGTGTGTGCGCGCGCGCATGTGAGTGTGTGCTTTCCCAGCCAATAGTTACAGATTCCCCCTGCTCTGCCCCTTCCTCCCATCCATCACCTGTACTCGAAGCCCACCATCCCATCCTTCAGCACCTCCATCCTCAGTACCTTCTGCCCAGCAAAGAAGACTTGCACGTAGGGGTCGACGAGGTCCTTGTTCTCACCGATGAAAGCCTTCTTCACGTTGGCCATGAGGCTTGTGTTCATTCGGGGCAGCCCCTCTGCTCGGTAAATTTTCACATAGAACCGGGCCCACTGACGTTCCGGGGGCACGCCCTCGGGGAGCAGCAAGTTCCTGTGAGCATAGGCAGTAAATCATCTCCACCGTGGGCCAGGCTTAGAGATTTCTCTTTGCCTCTTAGGGCCTTAGGCGAAGAGCTAAGCAAGGATTATGATGGGAGGAGAGAGGCAGAGGGGCTGTGGGCCGTGGAGAGGAGACAAAGCAAGTGCATGCTCTCACACATGTTCGCTTTTTCTTCACACACACACACACACACACACACCCTTGCACACATGCAGGCACGAGCATGCACACACACACATGCACACACACATGCGCACGCACCCCCACACACATTCATGCTTGCACACATGCAGGCACAAGCACGCACACACGCACACACACACACATGCATGCTTTAACACACACAGGCGTGAGCATACACACACACACACACACACACACACACACACACACACACACACACATCTTTGCAGCTGCATCTCCCTTAGGCCGAGCATAATCTGTGAAGGGCAGTTTGAGAGGGCCGGGACTTTGATTGAAGACGCTAATTCGCGGCACCTATCCACTTTTTGTATTCTGGGGAAGGCTTTCCGTCTCATCACGTTTCGGTTTCCTCCTCAATAAGGTACAATGACGTTACCAGCCACTTCTTAGGAAAGCAACACACAGGCTCCAGCATGCAGGTGCTTTGCAAATTGTAGTGCATCGACTGGCAAAGCTTTGTGCCACCTGTCTCCCTGGGGCTAGAAACCTCACCAGGAGCTGGTGTCTCCCAGCCCACGGCAGCCCAGGCTTACTGGATCCCAGCACATTTTGAGAGGTCAGACAAATGTCCTGGGGGTGTTTCTTAGCAGCCACTATCTGCTGCCTGAGACTAACACACTGAGTGACACCTCTCTGTTCTCCTGAGTGCATGGCACTGGAACCCTCGGGCCCTGGCAGCGGTAGGACTTGGAGTTGCCCGTATCTCTTCTTTCTGCCAGCTTTCTCAGTTGCAGTCTGGATGGCAAAGCATTGCCCTCTATTACCTGGGCGGCCACACTGCCCCAGTCCCTTGAGGAGAGACTGGCAGGGCGGAGCATGGGAGTCAGGGGAGTAGATGGTGGCAAGGACTCTGTGTTCAAGCCACTCCGGGAGTTTCTATTGGGGTGGGTGCGGGGGGGCGGGAGTGGAGGTTAGGGAGGTACGCAGGTCTCTAGGGGAGACGGGGGCCTCACCCCTCAATGTCATCTTCGTCTGTCTCGTTGGCTTTGTGGGGTGTCTTGATGTTGTCTCCCTTGCCCACCACAGCGACATCACACTTTACATAGCCCTTCAGCCCGGCAGAGATGTCATCGGGGTCTGACAGGATGGCCCATTTGTGATGGAACTGGTGTTCTGCAGCGGGAAGGAGGAGGGACATTGCATCTGCTGTCCCCATCCAAGGCCAGGCTACGGGGGACATTCAAACCGAGTGCCTGCTAGGCCTTGTGAGCTCAAGGCTGCAGGCCCAGGAGACTTGGGACCACGGCTCTACTTGCACCTATCCAGTGATGGCAGAGGGCCTCTGCAGGCGCAGGGCTGGGCGAGACCTTGCCCAGGAGCACATTTCAGGATCCAGATTGCCTCCAAGAGAGTTTCTCAGCCTGCTAACTCTCCTGTGATCCCTACTACAGCTGACCACACACAGCTGCCAGATAGGCCCTACTAAAATAGGGGCTCCCCTTATCATGTCCCCCCCATCCAGGCCTTCCGGGTTTCCCTGTGTCTTGAGGCGAAGCTCTATCTCAGTGGGCACGAGCTGAGTGTATTAGGCCACAAGAGAGTGCCAAGTATTTCACCTACTTGTTAGTGGCACCTCCAAGGCTCACCCCTCACTACTCTTCGGCTCCTCTGTAAAGTGGGAAGGGATGTATGTCACTGCATCCCTAACTACTTTGGGGAGGGTCAAATGTGGCAGTGTGGTACCATCACTCCTGGTCTGTCCAGGCCGAGTGCTCATTACTTCTTGAGCGTGTGTGTGTGTGTGTGTGTGTGTGTGTGTGTGTGTGTGTGTGTGTGTGAGAGAGAGAGAGAGAGAGAGAGAGAGAGATCAACTGGTCCAGCTGTCGAGACAGTAAAGGCCACAGCAGCATCAAATGGGATTCAAGGGTGATGAGAGGCCAGTGAACTTTAGTGCTTTGAGCCACTGGAGCTCTTCTGATGAGCTGGTGGCTCCAGGAGGAGGGTGCCACCCCATCCCTAGAACCTCATGGTTCTGAGCAGATCCAGGCAGGAAGGATAACGCAGTGGCTGGTGAGGTGGACAGGGGCTGAGTGTGGCTGCCCGCTGGCCTCGGGGAGGTATGCACAGATGGTGAGTGGATACACGGATAGCAGGTTCTGTTATGCTGTGGACAGAGGTGCGGATGCTTGGGTGAGTGGGCAGACTGAAAGGCATGTGCGTGGTTGGGTGAAACTGAGGGAATTTAGCAAAGAAAGAACAAGAATTAGGCAAGACAAGATTTACCTTTAAACATGGGTGGAGATTATAGGTGACAAAAGGAAAACACAGGTGACAGATTTGGGTGACTTTGAGTTGTCTAAAATACAGGTGGTATGTATCCTGCTTCTGGCTAGATGAGCTCCCCAGATGCGGCTGAGGGGCACTCAGCTGTGGGGTACACACTGGGCTTATGATCTCTGAGACCTCTAATCTGGATGCTGCCATCTCCAGCTCCCTGGCTTCCTCTGCGTGGCTATGACACCTGCTTTTTGGGTGGGAGGGTGGGTGGGTGGGTAGCTGTGAAAAGGCTACCAACTCTGGCCTCTGCAACTACAATCCATCTCCAGCAGAGGGCAGCAGCAAGCAATTCCCTGCACTTGAGATCAAACCCAACTCGGAGAGATTTAAACTAAGACTGTTTTTCTATTCACACCCGCTAATTGCATTAGTGACATTATTCTTTTTCTTTGTATGAATTCTAAAAAATACATAAGCATTCTACATTCTTCAAAATTTACTAATGGCTATAACTAAAACTGGCTTCAAAATTCTTTAAAATGTAACAATGAATTGACAGGATGATAAAGTGACTTCCAGATGTACTGCTGAGGTAATTGAACATTTGTCTGTAATTGACTATGTATTTCTGTCATCAGCTATTAAAATGTGTATGTTCACCAAGATTTGATATTGCCGAATATTAAAGTGTTCACTATAAAAAAAAAAGAAAAGAAAAGAGAAAAAAAGAAAAAAAAGAAAGAAAGAAAGAAAGAAAGAAAGAAAGAAAGAAAGAAAGAAAGTGCAGGCCACGTCTCTGTGAGGACAGCCGGGCCAGAGGCAGCCTCAGTAAGAGCAAGTCTGGGAGTGGGTAATGCTGGCTGGCGGAGAGACGGCTTGGGGCCCCATGAAGTCCTGAGCTCAAGTTGTATCTGTCATTTACTCCCCACTGTAGTTTTGGACCAGCAATTAAACTTGGAGAGTCTCGGTTTTTCTTACTGTCAGATGAGGACAGGGGTGCCTACATGGACTGAGAAGTTAGACCTGCTGAAATGTGTCTGGCCCAGTGTCTGGCCCTACAACCTTCTCCATAACAGCAGCATTTTCTCCATAGACCAGGCTAGCCTCGAACTGGCAGATCTGCCTGCCTTTGCCTCCCAAGTACTGGGATGAAGGGGTAAGCCCCCATTGCTTTTCCCAAGCAGAGCTCAATCACGGGGGGTACACACTAAGACTGGCTTTCTGCCCCCCACTTTATCTTGGCTGAAGGTCTGCTGATGCTCAGCCGTAGATGCCTGATTGAGTATGGCCGGGCATGTTTCCTGGGAAGCAATGTAGCAGAGGTCCAGCTCAGACCGTCACTGGAAGCTCCCAGAGTGTGTGTGGGGCAGTGGAAAGGCCTGGGTACCAGGAGAACAGCCTCTCCCTCTTACTTTGGTAAGTCCTCTTACCACCTTGGGCCTGTTCATCTGTTTGTCTGTCTGGTCTCTCTCCTACTCTGTCTCTGTCTCTCTCTTTTTGTCTCTGTGTGTGTGTGTGTGTCTCTCTCTGTGTCTCTGTCTCTCTCTGTGTCTCTATCTCTGTCTCTGTCTCTGTCTCTCTCTCTCTCTCTCTCTCTCTCTCTCTCTCTCTCTCTCAATCCCAGTTAGAGAGCTTGCTCTATAGCTAAGGATGACCTTGAACTCCTGATTCTCCAGCTTCTACCTCACACGTTCTAGAATTGCAGTTGTGTGCCAACACACCTGGTTTACACAGTGCTGAGAGTTTAACAGGTATGATGGACAGGTACTCCATGTATGGAGATACAGCCCCAGACTACCTGCCTGTGTGAACAGGGACCTGGCTAGATGTTTGGCGGCCTCACACATCTGGAGAGCTTTGATCTGTGAGTTCACGTGCAAAGTCTCAGACTCTCATTTCCCAATGTAAGCCATGGTCTCAGTGGGCACTAGCTGAGTGTATTAGGCCACAAGAGAGTGCCATGTGTTTCACCTACTTGTTAGTGGCACCTCCAAGCCCTGCCCCTCGCTTCTCTTTGGCTCCCCTGTAAAGTGGGAAGGGATGTATGTTACTTCGTCTCTACTTTGGGAGGGTCAAATGTGGTAATGTGTAGTAGGGTAACTTGTGACTTCTGAGCAGTTTCACTTCAGGGACATGGGTATCCCCATGTTGGTCATGTAGTGACAGCCTTCTAATCCGGTGGCTCTCAACCTTCCTAAAGCCATGACCTTTAATACACTCCTTCATGCTGTGGTGACCCCCAACTATAAAAATTATTTTTGTTACTTCAAAACTATGACTGTGCTGCTGTCATTAGTCATACTGTAAATATACGATATGCAGGAGGTCTGACATGCAACCCCTGTGAAAGTGTCAGTCAACCTCCAAAGGGGTCACAACCCCCAGGTTGAGAACTGCTGCTCTAGACCATCACTTGGGGCACCCACGCCAACTCTACCTAGTGATGGCCATAGATGCCCATGGGATGATTAATCAGACACAGCCTCTCCCGCCACGGCTGCTCCTTAAGGGACGTGGGCCCCTTGTGGAAAATGCTCTTAGCACCCAGAATCCCCCACAGTTGCTGTTTTACACTTGCCATCAATTGCCACAACTTTAGATCTGACAGTGTGATTTGATGGGTGCTCTGAAACGCATGCTGTGGTATTCCCCTAATTAGCTGATTGGCTGGTTCAAGCCCCTGCATATCTGAGAGCCTCAGGATGCTTAAATATCAGGGGGAGACAGGGACTTTGTAAGGACCACAGGGTTTTCTCTGCTCAGCAGGTGCCAGCCAGAGGGCAGGGGGTGGGCGCGGCCCCTCCCAGGTCTCTCATTGCCCTCTGTGTAATTGTTCTCATACGATGCAGAAGAGGTGATGCTCTCCTGTGCCACGTGTATACAAGCTGCCTCTCTGTACTATTATTCCCAGCTCCCTTCCCCCATAGCCAGCAAACTCCTTTCAGATGCGGCACACGTGGCTCGTACATCTGCGTGCAGAGTGCACACACAGCACACCACTGCACCCCCATGGCTGCAGACTGATGGCCAGTGGGTTGCGTCTATGTCCACAATGGATGGGCCAAGAATCAATATAGCAGGAACAACCTCATGCGTTCCTTCTGGGGTTGCATGCCCAAGCCCACTGTTAGGGGTTACTCACCAGGCTGAGAGTACACGGTCCCCACATCCATTTTGAAGGAGCCCACCAGGGTGCCGCTGCGAAGCAGGTTCTTAGAATGGATCACCTTCCAGAGAACCAGCAGCAGCCAGTCAGGCTGGGCAGGGAAAAGCCTTTGGGGGCCAAGGGGCAGGGGCATGGGCAGGGACAGCACCCACTGATGATAGTGTGACCTCCGTCTTTCTTGGAACCCACGTTTCATCGTAAAGTGTTTGGCAGGGGACGGGGCTGGTTTGCTAAAGTTCAGCATCAGCTCTTCCTGCCCAACACCTGCGTTTCTCCTCCCCCACCCCTGTCATGTATAGGTGAGTAGGTTTTACACTCCACAGAGGGATCCAGCTGAAGGGACAAGGGGGGCCAAAGTCCATTTTGGGCTCCTTTTGCCCAGCCATGCATCCAGGCACAGGGATGCTGTGTTGAGGACAGCTGTGCTGAGGTTCTGCACTCCTGACTGCTGCTGCCCTCCACTCACCGAGATCTTGATGATCTTGTCAAACATGACATCGGGAGAGACGTGGAAATCGAAGACGAAGTACTGGAAGGGGGAAGGACCCAAAGGGCTGTCATTGGTGGCCGCTCCCTCTGAGCAGCGGCTGCCTGTATCCCATCATTGCCCTCATCAGTCTCAAAGCTCACATGAGCAGCAGCAGTGAGCCACTGGGTTCTGGGAGTCTGAATGGGTGGGAGGTAGGGCCCCACCCACCTCCCAGGTTGAGTCCTCTACTATAGGGGGACAGTTACTCCCTGTGTCCGTGCTGCAGGCAGCTCACCATATTTGTAGGTGACATTGTGCTACCATGTCAAAAAGTTGGGCACACCTGGGTTGTGTGCTGTGTGTGGAAGAGCCTGACCAAGCAGCCAGGAAACCTGGGCTCTCAGGCACTTCTGGCCCTTTCTAGTTGTGTAGACTTAACTAACAAGTTCTTTGGTATGTCCCTCATAGAACTGTAAAATAGGGGTATGGACATCAACTACCATGTCACAGAATCAAACAGGCTATTGTCTATGAGGGTACACTGTTGTGCGAAGGGCATATAGGTAACCATCAAACCTCAGTGTTGTCTGGGAGATGGACCCCAGTGTTAAAAAATGTTAAAAAGCAAGACACAGGGAGTCTCTTAGCTCACTCTGGGTAATACAACCCTTCCTTAGCCACAGAAGAACATCACTACTGTGTGAGCTGTTCTCTTCTGTGGTGAGCCTCCGTGCGCGCTTACATGGGCCCAGTCCCCATCCTTGTCCTAGGTGCCCTGGGATGGGGAAAGGGTGTGGGCAGTGAGCACAGTGGCTGCTGCTTTGATGAGCTTGTGGGCATGGCAAAGAGGGCAATATTACTAGAGGGCTTTGGTTAAGAGTAAATATCCCAAGAGCAGGTATTTCCTGCTGGAGTCAATAGATTGATTCTGTGACATGGTAGTTGATGTCCGTACCCCTACTGTACAGCTAACACGGTGGGCAGATGTGCTGTCCATAAAGCCAGTGACGTCCGGCTGTTACTGTTGGATCAATTACTTCCTTTGTCAAGCCTCAGTTTCCCCTTGTGCTATGGGTATAATGACGTTAGGCTGCCGTGCTGTCCCTCTCCCGGGGGGGGGGGGGGTGGTTTGATCACACAGAAGTGGAGAAGCATGGGTATAAAATAAAAATGGTGGGACTCAGTGTTGTACTTGGTATGGGCACAGTAAATGTTAACTGTGCATGGCCGATAAGCCCTCTGGGGTGCTAGCAGGGGTGAGAGTCTGCAGGGGTGAGGGTCTGCAGCTCTGGCATCTGGATCTGAGAGTGGCCCATCAGCCTGAGGGTGGTGGCAGAAACTGTGGGGATGGAGGAGGCACCTGAGGAGAGAAGCTTTCTCGAGACAGGGCTCTAGGAGGCAGCCAACTTTCATGGTGGGTAGAGAAAACCCTGGAAAGTTAGGAAGCTAGAAAGAAGGGTCTGGAGAGATCATAAAGCAGGAGAGGGTTGTGAGGGCTCCTGGGAAGGAGGGGCAGTGAGATGAAGGATGTGACAGAGAGTGAGAGGGTGGGGACAACTCATGCATCTGCTGTGAATGGAAGAGTTAACTAGAGATCCAGCTGGAAGCGGAGGACAGCCATGCTTAGGTGACATGCCTAGTGGTGGGTGGCAGACTCTGTAGTAAAGTGCCACATGGACAAGAAAGAAGAGCCAGGAAAAAAGTCAAAGACAGAATTAGGGTCATACTACAGGGCTGGATCCTTTGGGATGAAGAAACAGAAGGGCCCATGGCAAACGACCCTAGGTGAACACTGAGTCGGAGGAGGAGCAGTGGCCACAGGCTGGCCAGGTGGACCACATGTGTATATAGAAAAGGGCCAGGCGGTGGTGGCACAGGTCTTTAATCCCAGCACTTGGGCGGCAGAGGCAGGTGGATCCTTGTGAATTTGAGGCCAGCCTGGTCTATAATGTGAGTCTAGGACAGCCAAGGCTACACAGAGAAACCCTGTCTTAAAACACACACACACACATACACGCACACACATACACACAGGCACACATACACACACACATACACACAGGCACACACACACACAAAAAAAAAAAAAAAAAAAAAAAGAAAGAAAGAAAAGAAAAGAAAAGGGTTGTTGTTGTTGGTCCATGTGTGGCCAGGTTATTATGGAAGGACAAAAGTCATGAGTCTCTTATTCCCAGATTGGCTTAAAGCCATGTCGATGAGCTACCAGGCCAGGTACATACGAGTTGGAGCAGGCCCATGGAAGAGGCTAAGTGGAGCCAGAACCCCAGTGCTCTGAGCTGGCTGGAGTCACAATCTTTGTATTTTCTGAGCATGAGTCTTTCTTTGTTGGGATTTTTTAGAAGTCTCCTAAGTCAGTTGATGGTCCCTACCAGCCTCTGCTGTTCTAGTGGAGCCAAAGGAAGATTTCTACTTCCTAGAGAATTTTCCAGAAGCAATGCATATCCATGGCTATCGGGGTGTTTGTGGTGTTTGAATGAAACTGGCCCCCATAAGCTCATAGAGAATGACATTATTTGAGAGAATTAGGATATGTGGCCTTGTTGAGGTGGGTGTAGCCTTGGAGGAAGTATGTCACTGGGGGCGGGCTTTGAGGTTTCAAAGGCTCAAGCCAGGCCCAGTGTCACTCTCTCTTCCTGCTGCCTGTGAACTCTCAACTATCTCCCTTGCCAGTACCATGTCTGCCCATGTGACACCTGCCATGGACTAAATCTCTGAACCTGTAAGCAAGCCCCAATTAAATATCTTCTTTATAAGAGTTACTATGTCTTGGTCATGGTGTCTTGTCTCAGCAACAGAAATCCAAGGCTATATATATATGTATATATATATATATATATATCTGAAATATATATATAACTGAAAAGGAAAAAAGGGGAAAGAGGCCATTCCTGGGGCTGCAAAGAATGACAGCAACATAGTGTAGAGGCATGGGCTTAACTAGGGTTGAGTTTAATTCCCATGAGACATTTGCCAACATCTGGGAATATTTAGTTGCTGCAGCTAGGAGGCTTGCTGTCAGCATCTTGTAGCCTCAGTGTCTGGGTCAATCCAGAATTCTCCACTCCAAAATAGCCAAATGGCTGTGTTTAAGAAACCCTAGTTTAGAGGAAAGAGACAGAAACAAAATCAGGGCTACTTGGCTCTGTGCAAAAGAGCATACCCATGACCAGGGCAAGATGGAAGACGGTCAGAGACGAGCAGAGGAGTGGGAACCGTCTCTGGCTGTGGCCAGGAGGGGACATGTGAGTGTGGGAGCTGTGCTTCAGTCAGCTCTACAGGGCACATGCTGTCCCGTGCACCATGGCCTGGCACTCAGCAGATGCCCTCTCATTTCAATAAGAGTCCACTTAGCAGTCTTATTGCACCCTCCATGTACTTGCAGGCTCTGAGGTGGGTAAGTGAGGAGGGAGACCCGCAGCCCCTCACCCACCAGAGAATGGAAACACGAAAGACCAACCACAGCTGAGGAACATTAGTGCTCACAGAGAGGACGCTGACCTCTGACCCAGAGAGGGCAGGGCAGGCTACTTAATGGCAAGGTCATTTGAGTTGGGTCCCTGCAGAGAGAATAGGAGTTTTCTAGGGACCCACAGAGCCAGGAAGCTATGTTAAAGGAGTAAGAAAGTTGGATGAAACATGAGGTATGTTGATCTGATGCAAGGTAAACCCCCAACTCAGCTCGGCTTCACCACTACCCAATAAGCACTGGGGCTTGTCCCCACGGTTGTCAGAGGGAAGTGGGCCCTTATCTAGTATGGAGGCTTTCCAGTCAGGAAGGAGTCCTGATAAAAGATCAGAGATGGCCAGCTTGGATATCCTGATTCCATCCAGGGCTGGAGGGCCCCTGAGCAGGCATGTCCTGCCCTGAGGACCAGTGGGATACCAGCTTGGAACACAGTAACCATGGTTACGCCTGAGTTTGGTCAAGCTTCAGCTGAAATGCTGAAGTGTTGCTGGGTCCTGCAGGTGCACAGCTGGGGGCCGCACAGCTGTTCAAGGACACCCTCAGTTCTCTCCACACTGCAGGGCACAGGACGTGCATGCATCATTTGAGCTAGCCTGGGACTCCTGCTAAGCGAAGTCACTGAAGCAGGCAGATCGGGTACAGGACATCTAGGACAGGAAGCTGAGTTGCCATGGGCTCAGGCAGACATCATAGAAAGGGCTGGTTAATCACAGAAGGGCCAATCATGATGGGCTGCCCTCTGGAGCCCAGTAGTCATTGTGGGTCTTATCCCATCAACAGCTCCCTGGGAGCAGTGGGAATGCTCTTCCTGACCTGAGGCTCAGTTGTCTCTTCTGTGAGATGATGAGATCAAACTATTAAGTCTCTGAGGTCACTCACCTGCGCCCCCTGCGCCCCCTGCCCCCCCAACCCAGTGTGGTCTCAAGTGGAGAGAGTGGCAGTCATTTTCTTTCTCAGAGCCAGAAGTCAAGGTTTTGTTTGAGAGGGAAGCCTATTACAGCCTCCAGAGACCAAGAAGGCAGCTTAATAGAGAGGGCAGATACCCCCAAACTGACCAGCAAGGTCCTGGAGTGTCAATGTCCCTGCATGTGCAGTGGGCAACAGTCTCCACCTATGCAGCACCTGGACTGGGCTGGTGTGAGCTGCCCTACCCTCAGGTTCAGACCTGGAGAGCATCAGTGGCTGCTACGAGCAGTTCACAGGCGTTGCCAGCAGTTGCATGGTTGGCTTGTCACGTGATTTGCATGGCAGGGGCCAGACTGAGGTCCACACTACAGGTACAGGGGTTGTGGCATGCGGTGTGCTGGGCTGTAAGAGGGCAGGCCAAGACCTTGGGGCTGGTGGCTCTGTCCTCCCGACTCCCAGCTGTTCCCATGTCAGGAAGCCCCTTGTCTACCTTGAGTCATGGGGACACTGACCTCATTGTAGTAAGGACAGTTTGTGGACTCCTTCATTGACGTGTACTTTTTGTCATCGCCCACCTCCACGCACACCACGGGGTCCATGTTCAGGCCCACCAGCTGCCGAGCCTCGATCACTGTGATGCTGACCTGCAGGAGGGAGAGAGAAAGAGGCTCAATGGAGCACTGCAGCCATCCTAGAGTATAGTCTTACCACAGCATGGATCCAGTCTGGCTTGGAGTAAGACCCCGGGCTCCATGTTGACTGTGGCCCCTGATTTGCTGGGAGATCCTGGGATATCTACACTGATAGAGATGTGTGTGTGTGTGTGTGTGTGTGTGTTGGGGGGGCTGGTGACCCCTAGGTCAGTGTTACAGAATCACCCAAGGGAGAAGCAGTCAGATCTTGGCGCTCAGACCACACTCCTGATCAATCAATCTCACCCACAGGGAAGACAGGTCCAGTAGAACATTTCCCAGAGTTAGTCAGGCGTGCCCAGGCCACCACAGGCAGCCAAGGACAGCCATGAATGAGGCACAATGCACACAGTAAATGAATACTAAAACATGATTCCTTGTTGTAACTTGATTGAGTGATTCTTTATGAACTTAGAAGATGACAACATGGTGTCATAATGTCAAAAAAGTTGTGCACCTCCTAAAAAATTCTAGTTGATGCTTGGGTTCAAAGTTCTCCCCAGGACCATGGCTCTGATGGGGGAGGGCTGCCAAACCTGTGCCACCAGTTTCCCACCCTCAGAAACGGGGCGAGCTGCTCGAGTCTCCCTGAACTTCCTTTGGGTCTTGTCCAGGGTTTCCTGTTTATGCTGCCAGCCTCTAACATCCCTTGGCTTTCTGGAAGCTAGGCACTTTCCCATGTCCCAGGCCTCTCTCCCGTTGGTGAATTTCTTTGCGTTGCCAGAGCCTAACTTTCTGGCCTGCTTACGGTACGTTGTGTTCATTCCACTGTGGCCTCTGGCTCCCTGGGATCTTCTGCCTTGGGAAACCCTGTTCCAGCTGTCTATTCTGTCAATAAATATATAGGGACACCTGCGGGGGTCAGGCACAGATGAGTTTGGGATAAACTCCTACTCTTCAGGGATCTTACTATAAATGAGTACTGGCTTATAGATTTTAAACTAGTGCATATGTATTTTAGCTTAGAATATACATAAAAGACACATTATATCTTTATATGCACATACATATAAAGATATGCATAGCTAAAGGATGTATATAAAGATACACATATGTGGAAAGATGTATTTACATGTACATATATAAAACTGAAAACTATAAATATATATATATATATATATAATGAGAGGGGCGAAGGGCGGGAAAGGGAGGGGAAATGGGGGGAAAGGAAGGGAAGAGGGGGAATGGGGAAGAAGGAAGTGTGATTTTTGATGCAACTGTCATTTTTCCTGAGTCTTCGTGTCAAGCCATTAGCTCCTGCCTTGGATTTGGTGGGGTCAGCCCCCATTAGGTGGCCATGGCAAAATACAAACAGGTACAGATTTTGGCTTGCTGGTCTTGGAACTGTGCCTCAACATGACCACATGGCTGTGGGGGATCCTGTGGGCTCGCCAAGCTGCCTATTCTCGGCTCCAAGCCGAGAACCTAGCTAGTGAGGGTTAGATGAGACGACGTACACCTGGGACCATCACACCAGTGAAAACTCCACTAGCCGAGAGCCAGCAGCACAAGCGGCCTCTCAGACAGAAGCTACTTCTCTCGTAAGGGGTCATCTCTCAAAGAGGCGGGGTCGGTGGGATGCTTCAGGTTTCCCCACGGGATGCTGGAACTGGCATTTTAACCCAAGGCCTCCTGTTTGCTGTCAGCACTTTCCACTAGCTAATTTGACTGTAAGAGCAGCTGTTCGTGTCGCTCATCTGGTTCTCTGGCACTTCAGTTGTTACGCTTTGATGTGCCTTCTAAATATGATTTTACTCAGGAGAATTATTTTCCCCTTTTAGATAAAAAGAATCCTTACTAAAATTACCATCCACTGTGTTCCTCAAGGTCTTATAAATAGCTTGAAGACCAAGAAAAATCCACACATCAGAAATGATGCTAGGAAATAGAAGTCCTGACAGCAGGAAGACCACTGCCAAGAAAGCACAGAAATGCAGAAAGCGAGTACGCACTGAAGGAGTACTGGAACCATGTGAACAGCCGCTTCTATTCTGGGACATGGGAGGCCAAAGGGCTGAGGTCTGAACGCTCAGAATACACGTTTGAAAGAGTCTCAATATTTTTTAAATATGTCTGCTGGATACACTGGGCCAGAAGGCTCAAGAGGGTGCTCTAACGGTACAGAGAGTGTTGGGTGACAGGCAGTAAACTGTCTCTGTCATCTTCTCACTTGGGAAGCTGCTAACCTGTACTCCTTGTATGCTCAGATAGTCAGTTTTATTCCTTCTCATGTCTCTGATGGGGTTGAAGACCAGATAGTTTAGTTTTACAATGAAGCTTAGTTGTTTAGGGCTTAAGATGTTTTTAGGTCTAGATAGATGTTTTAAGCTGATAATGACAAGATATGATAGATGCTGATTTACATTCAGAATGTTAGACTCACCAAGATAGGAAAGATGTCTTCTTCAAGGCTGCCAAATACAGAGAGCCAAGACACTATTAATATAACATTTATATAACTCCGGATTGTTTCGTGGTTCTTGCTGTACGTAGTTTATTGTATATATGTGTAATAATGTAAATGTATATGTAAAAATATTTAAGAAAAAAAAAAGAAAACCAGAAAAAAGGGAAAAAGATACACATGAAAAGAGAACAACAACAATAACAGTAACAACAACAACAACAACAAGTCTCCACAGTCACCATTTCTTCAGGGAACCGAGAAGGAAACAGGGCTAGTTAACTTAACCAAGAAGTTTACTGTGAAAAGACACCACGAGCCCTTCTAAAATATTCTTTGCACAGTAGTGCTTAGAGTTTTAGCTTTCAGAAACCATTTTTAAACGTTTATTTATTTTACTTGATGTGCACTGCTGTTTTGCCTGCATGTACCTCTGTGGGAGGGTGTCTGATCACTCAGAGCTGGAGTTACAAGCAGCTGTGAGCTGCCATGTGGGTGCTGGGAATTGAACCCAGGTCCTCTGGAAGAAGAGTGGCCAGTGCTCTTAATAACTGAGACATCTCCTTAACTTATAAACCTTTTTCTGCGTGCACGCACGCGTGTGTGTGCATGTGACACTTGACATTAAAAGTAAGAATTTGGTTGTTTTCTGTATTTGGCAGAAGGGGATGGACCATCCAGTTATCCGAATGTTGAGAAAACAGAAACCACAGTGCCAATGAAAATTTGCAGGAAAGCAAAGAAACTTTCATCTCACACACGGGTTTTTCAGAAGGAAAAACCAGAGAGCAGAGGCAACCACAAGTAGGACCATGTGACCAGCTGACACCTTCAGCTGTTCCACCGTCTCCTGTTGAGGTGAGGGCTAGGATTCCCAAGAGCCCTCTTCAAAGCTATCACGAGGAAGAACGCTGGGTGGAAAAAAAATCTACTCAAATGTCTTGAAGGACCCCAAGAATCATGGTGCCTTGTGACCTGCTTTGGGGGACTTCTGTTCATGCATGCATCAAAAATGTCAGGGGAGCTGGGCGCAGTGGCACACACTTGTAAGCCTAGCACTCAGGGAGGCAGAGACAGGCAGAGCTCAGGGCCAGCCTGATCTACAAAGTGAGTCTAGGACAGGGAAGGCTACACAGAGAAACCCTGCCTCAAACAAAACAAAACAAAAGAAAACAAAACAAAAAGAATGTCAGGGGAAGATAGAGAGAAGAGGTGACAGGGATGCCACCCCACCCCCCTTGAACTGCTGTTCTAGAGCACTCTTCATCTCCCCTTGTCCCCAGGGCCAGAGGTATGATAGGCAGATCACTCAGGAGGTGATATGGAGGGTAGGGTGGACGGCAATATGAAGGCACAGAGGCCAAGGAGAAGGTATGCAGAAACACTGCAGAGGCTGGGGGCCTGGGTCAGACCTGGACATCTGTTTGTGACACGTTAAGACTTAGCGTCAGGAAGAGAGACCAGGGGACAGATTCTAGGCTCATGAGTATGCTCCCAGGAGAGCTGCCTGCTCTGCGGGGTAAAGCGCACGTTCCCAGGGGGGCGACAGTGGCTTGTCCCCTTTAAAGCACCAACAACCAAGAGAGAATTTAATGTTCCACCTGTTCACAGTATCCGGCACACCGGAGTCTCCTCCCACCGGCTGCCTTCCCTTGGTCTCCAACCTTCACAATCCGTCTGGCTCTCAGGACCGCACCAGGACCTGAGTTCTGTTAGGCTCTCCTCTCATCTCTCAGTGCCATGTGCTCTTTGAGGTCTTTCTGACTATTTAAAGTCAAATGCCCCAAAGGATAGAAGTCACTGTTGGTTTTGTTGGTTTGTGCCTCTTATTTATTGGAAGAGAAAATATTTTGCATTTGAATCCTCCTTGCTCCCTCTTGCACAGTGGATAAACACATGCAGGTGAGCTGTGTGAATGGGCCTCGTCGGCACAGTGCTGCCGGGTGAAACGGGGCGGGGCGACTGGTTCCATACAGAAGGTTTAAAAGACGTCGGAGGGAGAAATATCTGACCTGGGACATAAAAGTCCCTGGCAGGAAGCAGTTTGGGAGGAAGAAGTGTTGAGCTAAGTAACCAAGGGACCAGAAGGGAACAACTGAAGAAGTGGCTCTCAATGCCGCCTCCAGCCTTGATTTACCCGAGACCCGTGGCCCCGCAACTCTTGGGTCAGTTCCTACTGTAAAAGCACAGTAACCGTTACATGTGGATGCTTGCAGGAATGACACAGCCTCAATGGAAACACACACTCGACTCCTAGCACAGCACCTGGTTTCTAACAAGCCTTTTAAAAACAAATTGCATTAAGAACAATTTCGCGCGCTTTTGCGCAACAGGCCAGTGGCATGGTGTATGAGTAGGCTGTCTGGGATCTCCCCGGTCTCAGCACACAGAAGCAATACTCCCTGGGGTTTCAGTCTCTGGGAGAAATCCCCTAATGCCTCAGGACATTGTGTGTGGGTTTTGATAGGTCAGGGGGTGGGCAGCATTAGCAAACCTCCACCGGACTCAAGGACTTAAGGTTGTCTAAGGTTTTGCACCATGTGACACTACTTGAGGCTATGTTGTTGTTGTTGTTTTTAATACCAGAGAAAATGGTTACTGGATGGAAATAAACCAAAGCAAGTATTAAGGGAGTCAAAGTGAATCCTTGGGTAATATGACCAGGCATGGTTTTCAGTGGGTGCCATCTAGCGCTTTCCAGCATGACCAAAGGGCGGTGAGGTGTGGTTGTCTGTGCGTAAGGGTGGTGTGCGTGGGGCTTTGGAAATGAGCACTGGAAAGAAAGCTGAACTCACAACAGTTTCTGACCTATAGCTGGGCTCTGTTAACTTGCAGGGGGAGACTCTGCAGCCATGGTGAGCCCCTGGGCCTGTCTTGAGAGACAACTTCTCTTGTCTTCCCTCTTGCTTTATACATAAGGGTTGGGCAATTCCGGCTTGTAAACCTGTTTATTGTGAGCCCCTCTATACAGCTGTGATTTCAGGCTGGGAGGAAAGCCAAGACTGAGGGTCTGGGAGGGCAAAGTGGAAGCCACCGTGGCCTGTGATGACAGCTACCAGTAACGCTCAGTTCCCACTCTGCCTGGACTGTGGCTACATACACAACCCTCCTCCTGGTCAGAGCCCTTTAAATTTAGTTTTAGAAAGAGAGAACTACTAGTCTAAGAAAATATAGAGACACAAAAAGAAGAAAAACTAGATGGATGTTACTTCCAGCTCTAAAAATAAGGTGGAAGCTGGGCGTGGTGGCGCACGCCTTTAACCTCAGCACTTGGGGAGGCAGAGGCAGGTGGATCTCTGTGAGTTCAAAGCCAGCCTGGTCTACAAAGTGAGTCCAGGACAGACAAGGCTACACAGAGAAACCCTGCCTTGGAAAAACAAAAACAAATAAATAAAATAAAATAAGATGGAACAACTCAAGAGTACATCCAACATCCTTCAAAACTCATCTTGTGTGTGTGTGTGTGTGTGTGTGTGTGTGTGTGTGTGTGTGTGTGTTTCTTTTTGTTTTTCCTGGCCTCTTTTTCCTTAGGATTTTCAACAATGTACACAGAATCTTCAAGGATCTTTGAGCAGTGAAAACAGAGCTCTCAAACTCTTCTTTGGGTTTGTATCTGCCTTGATGCTTTAGGAATGCCTCCCAGACGGAAGCCTACTTCCGTGCCTTTATGGTCAGCTGTGATTCTCTAGGATCTCTGAGTCTCTCACACATACCTGGCTGGAGCACCCCACACCAGCAGACTCTGTAAGGTCCAGACATCTAGGTGTCCACCTACCTGGTAATCCATGGGCCTCCCAGCACTTGGCTCCATCTTAATGTCTGGCTTAGACCTGAGGAGGAAAGAATGTACTGTCAGGTTGGTGTGAGGGAATGGAAAGGGCAGAGGGACAAAATTGTGGTCTCCAAACACTCAATTCTGCCAACAAAATTAGGGGGGGGGGCGCGGGTAGGTGGGGTAGATGTCCTCACTGGCACCAACCAAGAGGACTAAGCAGAGGTGGAAGTAATAGGGAATCGGCCACAGGGTGAACAGAGTCACCAGTGGACTGGCCAGCTCTGTGCTGTCCCTCCACCTGCAGGGGCTCAAGGACCTGTTGCACTCTTGCCTCTGCAGAGAGACAGCGGAGGGGACATGCAAGGACAGTAAGAAAGGGCGACACTGGGGAGAAGCTGCTCAAGCCTGGCCAGTTGGTCCTGGCCTGCGTGGCGGTGGCGGGTGGGACACAGGTCTCTGGTGCACTCACCGTTTGTTGGAGACGTTGCTGGTGAGAGCAGTGACTGAGGCTAGAGACACTGAGTCAGGATCTAGCCCATCCCCCAGCCGAATGGCTAGGTGGTCCAGATCCTCCATCTCCAGCACTGCTGGCTCATCTGGCGAAGAAGGAAAGGGCAGGTGGGTGGGTGCAGGGCTAGAGATTGTCTTCGAGGAAGGAGGGTCAAACTCCAGGTTGATTTGATGACATTTTCTTAGAGTGCTGCCGTCCATACACCTCTTGCTGTCTTATTTATTTCTTTAGACAGGGTCTCGCTATGTAGCCCAGGCTAGCTTGAGCCTCTCTATGTAGACTAGGTTAGCTTCAAACTCATGGAGACCCAGCTGCCTCTGCCTCTTGAGGCTTGGGATTAAAGGTATGCATGGTCATGCCAAGCTCTAAGGTTAGTTCTTAAAATGCTTTAATGGCCATTACATTTAGTCTAATTTTTTTTTTTTTTTTTTTTTTTTGGTAATCTTAACTGAGTGTAATTCTTTTATTTGACTCTATTTTCTAAAGCTCTGAATATTATTTGTGAAAAAAAGTTTTAAAAAAATCCTGAGCTTATTACATACATTTCATCACAATGGCTACTTTTAAAGAGAGTGGCTACTGGATTCATGTCACAACACACACTTTGCACACAGACATACACAGACACCCAGAGAGACACACACAGACACACACATAGACACACACAGACACATATCGAGACCCATACACATAGTCACACACACATACACACACATAGACACACAAAGACACACACACACAGAGACACACACACACAGACACACACACAGAGACACACACACAAACACTCCTCCCCCCTTATAGCTAAGACCTGTCAATGTGGGCATTATTGTTCTACGGAAAGGAAGCCGAAGCTATCCGTGACAGCCACAGATAGAATGCAGAGCTCAGACATTCCTTCCTGTGTATGAATTGTCCAGTGGGATGAAGTCATGATTTGCAAAAGCCGTCCAGGGGTGGGGGCTTAGGTTTTAGCAGGAACCTGTACCCTCCAGAAGAGTGCAGCCAAAACTGACTTGGGAAGAGAGAGTTCTAGGGCCAATCAGGCACATAGGAGAACCCTGATGTTGGCTGCATGTAGCTCCCTGCTTCGTGTACCCCTTAGCTTTCACCTGTTCTTCCTGCCTTGTTGTTTATTTGTTTTCATTTGGGGGGGGGCGTGTTTCGAGACAGGGTTTCTCTGTGTAAGAGCCCTGGCTGTCCTGGAACTCTCTTTGTAGACCAGGCTGGCCTCGAACTCACACCAAGGTATCTGCCTCTGCCTCCCAGGTGCTGGGATTAAAGGCATGCGTCACCCACCACGCCCAGCCTTCTTGCTACCTTTTAAACAGCCCTTCCAGTCTCCTTAGAGAGGCAAAGCACCAAAGGCCAGGTTCGCCCCTCAGGCCCTGTGGCCTCTCTGTGAGGTGGGTCTGCGGCTGTCAGGAGCGGCACATCATGCTTTCTTGTAACTCTCTTTTAATTAACCAGTTCTCTGGGTCACGTGAATTTAAATAGTCAAGGAAGGGGCAAGGAGCTCCTACACTCCCGCAGAGGCTCAGTGTCCTATGCATCCCTCTCCTAACCTCCAGACCAGCCAATGGGAGTCCAAGCCCTGCCCAAGAGGCTGTGGGAGTGTCCAATGGGGAGAGAGGGCGGCTTGAGATCCAGTCTAGGGCGGGCTTAAATGATGGTTACAGTTCAAAGAAGCGGCTGCTGCAGTTGTGTGAATGGGGGGGGGGGGGGGGGCAGGACCACGTCGCCTACCTTGTCTTTGGGGCTCCTCTTTGTGGGACCGAGTCTTGCCGAGTTTCATGGCCGAGAAAACACTCCTTCCAGCTCTGTAAAAGGGGGATCCCCCAGAATGAGGGGGCGGGGGGGAATATAAATGGACGCAGGAAAAGCACAACCACAAAAGGCAGTCCCTGGGGGAACTCAGAGAGAAAGGAGGTGGAGTCCCGGGCGGCCCTCATCCACTTTCCTCAAGATAGCTTCCAAATTAGGGGCCCGTGAGCCCCCAAGGACATAGGACACTTCCTCCCCGCACTGTCTTCAGGTTGATGAAGAGCAGCTGGGAGTCCCCGCTGACCGGGAAAGTGGCCACGGAGTGGGGCTGGATCTTGAGCTTTCCAGCCTGACCTCTGCCCTGTCTTCTCAGAGCTCTGAGATACGCAAGGTCCCTCGGCTGTCTTCCTGTTCACGCACCCCCCACTAGAGCTAACAGGAAAAGAGGCCAGGTCCCCAGAGACAGCATCAGAACAGATCTGGGGGGACTGGGAGGAAAAGACCCAAGGCTGAGGCTGAGGTGGGAGCCATGGATGCCACCTATTCGGGTCTCGGGTGGCTTTGGAACACAGAGCCTGCTCTGTCTTATTCTAGTCTCTGTGCCAGCAGAGTCTCTTCAGTGCCCAGTGAAAAGGGCCCGTCTTTTATCCTGGTTGGCTTTCTGCCTGTGCCTTCCTGTCACAGACCACCATCTCTTAGTTAGGCCTTAGAACTCATAGCAGGCCCTGCGGTTCCTACCTCTTCTTCTGGTGTGGTGTGGCCGCGAGCTGAGGCAAAAGGTCTTGCAGTCAGTGGGGCTGAGGGAAGGGGGCAAGGGTCCCCGCAGCCCTTCAGTGATGGCCCTGCCGCAGAGCCCGAGGTCCCCCAGAGCCAGGAGAGACCAGGAGTAGGCTCCGTGGGGGGTAAGTGCGGTATTCCATTACCCCATGCATATTGCATTAAGAGGGACACCTGATTCCCTGTGTTTCCCATTCTCCTCCTCCTGGGTGTGGCTGCCATGCTGCAGGCTCCTGTGGGGGTAGGTACAGGCCCACTCCTAACCTGCTTCTAGAAAAGCCCACGGACTTTGGACCAGCCTCTGCTTGCAGAAGCTTGGAGGTGGGATCCGGGATGCCCCAGATCCTTGCTCTGCAAGCTGTACAGCCTGAGGTTGGAGAAAACCCATCCTTGTAATGGCCTGGAAACCTCAAGCCCCTCTACCTGGGATGGGGCGGGGTGTCAGTCTCATGGTCCAAAGCTGGCCCCATCTTAAACCCAGATACAGAGTGAGCCATGTCTGTATCCTGTGATGGATGGGTGGACAAGGACCACTCCTTTCATGTGGTGGCAACTCACAGCTATGCTCATTGATAACCTGGTAACAGGTGAAAGAGGTCATTGACCCTGCTTTGTCTGATGTCCCTGATTATGGGTTTAAAATGTAGAAAGGGACTCTCTAAAAGAAGCTGCTGTCTTTGGAGTTATTATTATTATTTGGTTCAAGTCTCTTTGTTGTTATCTAGTCTCTCAATGTCTTTTTTTTTTTTTTTTTGTAGCGTGTGGTGTGTATGTGTGTATGCACATCCACATTCATGTGGGTACGCAGGTGTGCATGTACATGTGGAGGTCAGAGGTTGGCAACAGATGCCTTTCTCAATTGCTGTTTACTCTGTTTACTGAGGCAAATTACACACACACACACTCACACACACACACATGCACTATATGGAATGGCCAACAAGAGATGACAACTTTTGGACGGCAATTGTGGGCTAATGGCTTTCCTCATGTTTGCTTGTTGTACCCTGCCAGCCCGTGTGAAGGACATGAATATCCATCTCTTCGTTCAACCAGTGAAGACTGGAAACTCCGAGAGGAGAAAAACCATCCCAGAGTCCCACCGGAAGTGGAGCAATTGAGGCTGAGGCCTGATGCTTGTGTCCCCTTAGGTCTGCAGGGACTCCGCTGTCCTGGCCTCACTGCCTCCATGGTCAGGACCTCTGTGAGCATGTGACCAAAAGGAGCCAGTTCCAGCTGTGGCTTTGGCTGAGGTACCAGCTCCCACTGCAGGAAGGGGTGTCATTTAGAAAGAGTCCCTCGTTCAAAAGTGACCTGAGCCTCAGCGTATTTTGGAAGAGACTGTGATGAACGTTAAATTGCCGGTGACACGCCATCAAGCAGATCAGTGTGGTTATTAGAATGGGCTGTCTGCAGGTGAGAGAGGGGCCATCCTGCCTGGCTTAGCCTGGAGCATCCTGGGGGGGGCCTTTCTCAACAAGTGGCTTAAAGGGTAGGGTGCCAGCTGCATTCCCACAACAGTCCTGGCTTCAGGAAGTATGGCTCACCTGGGTGTCCGCTCTGTCTCCACAGTTGTGCCACCCTGTCACAGCCTTGGGCTTCCTTTCTACCCAGTCTCACTGTCCTATGGCTTCTCTTCTGGATGACCCAAGACACCCAGTGTTTGTTTTTGTACAAGCTGTGCTTGGCTTTTCCTAGAGCCTTAGTCCTGTGCGCGTGTGAGCCGCATAGTGCCATTGCCATGGCTGCCGGCTCTAGCCACAGTCTCCCCACCCCTGGTGGGGAAGGGTTCAGAGATGGCTGTTTTCTGAGTATCAGAGGGTCAGAGGAGGCCTTGACTAGAGAAGCCAGCTGCTGTGCATCTGCGTCTGGAATCTGGGCTGCTGCCAGAAGCCCAGAAGGATCGCATGGCTTTCTAAAGCTGGTCCCATATAACTATGTAAGTTCAAGACCTTGGACAGTTATGGTCCTTTAATTAAAACGCCACTTTAGTTTTTGGAATGAACATTTGGGGGAGTACAAATTGAGTTTTTAATGGCCATACTTAAAACCAATCACCTCTACTGTACCCTGAAACAATTCAAAGAAGAAAACCCTCCTCCTAAGGCTGCATCATGTGACCACTGAAGCAAGCAGGCTTGTTAACAGCACCATGTGCCTGGGGATGTCTCAAAATGGTGCTTGCTTATTGATGAGAAGTGCGGATGAACAGCAAGGGAAGCCATCTCCTCTGTCCAGGCTCTATGCCTGTGGTACCTTCTGCATGGACACTTTCACCAGGGGACTCTTTTCTAAGTGACACTCCATTCTATAAATGACTCTGGCCCTTGGGCCATAACCACACCTGCAATTGCTGGGGTTGCCTGAGACCTATCTTATAAAACGGATAAACGATGACAACAGAGAGCTGGCAAGATGGCACAGTGGGTCAAAGTGCTTGCTGCCAAGCCTGAAAATTCCAGTTCAATCCCTGGGACTCACATGGTGGAAGGAGAGACCGGAGGACCACACATTGTCCTCTGAGTTCATATGAATGCCATGGTATGTGCACACACACACACACACACACACACACACACACACACACAAAACAAACAAATAAACAAACGTGATGAATCAAAACCAAAACATCGACGACAAGAAACCACGCACCCATAAAAATACAAACAAACAAACAAACCAATCTTGACAATTAGGAGTGTAGGGGAAGTAGAGGCTCACACTTACTTCCAGTGGCCGTCAGAGTCAGAATGATGTGTCTAGACTGACAGTTCTCTAGAGTGAAGGTTTTAAAGTCAGTGTGTTCACTGTAACGTCTTTCTTTATGTGCCCAGCAATTCCCTCACCTTGTTCCACAGCTCAGTTTAGAAGTCTGTCACTATAGCTGTCAACGCTCACAAGGCTCACAAGGCTAAGAGGTGGAAGCTGCCTTTTCATTATGGCCTGGGGGTGGCATTCACCAAGGGCAATCCAGCGGCCCGAGTGCTTCATTGATTTACTCTACGAATTATTCTGGGCGCTGTGACTTAGAAGGCGTGCTTGTAAATGACCTACAGACTGAACTACTCGCCGTCCAGCTGGGGTTTCTACTCCCCAGGTACCTTCAACTGGAAATGTCAAAGCTCATGCTGTGGGTGGTCAGGATACATGACCTGTCCACGAGAGCCAGGGGGTCTACAGTGCTTCTCGGCATTGTTTACATATGCAGATTTTCTAATCTGGCGCATATTTCCCGACTGCCTCCAAATGGGCTCATCTCTTTTATTTTTCATACCCTGGGTGCATAATTTCCTTTTCCTCCCTTGCTCTACCATGGTGCACTTGTGGAAGTCAGGACAACATTCAGAAGTTGGCGCTTTCTTCCTACTATGTGGATTCTGGGGATCCAATGCAGGTCCATACACTTCACTCTAAGAACCCTTACTTGCTGAGCTGTCTCACGGGCCTTTTAATTGCATTTTAAAAACAGGTTCTCCATTCAACCAGGTTGGCCTCTAATTCAATAGGAAGTTGAGAATGGCCTTGAGCTTCTTATTTTCCTGCTTCCTTCTCCTGACAGGTGCTACCTGTCCCCGAAGTCACAGGTAGTTGTATAATCGTAAATGTATTTGAAACTGTGTTGAATTTCAGTTTGTTTTGAATAGCTTCCTGCATGAGTGAAGGATAAACTGACTTAAAAATTTTTGTGTGTATGCATGTGTTTATGTATGTATGTATGCATTATTGATTTATTCTTTATTATTTTTACAAGTATTTATTTTTATTTTATATGCATTGGTGTTTTGCTTGTGTGTATGTCTGTGTGAGGGTGTTGGGTCCCCTGGAATTGGAGCTGCACCAGTGTGAGCTGCATGTGGGTGTTAAGACTTGAACCTGGGCCTCTGGAAGAGCAACCACTGCTCTGGAGCCATCTCTCCAGCCCCTAATTTATATTTTTTAGAGCTGGAAAATTAATCCCAGGGCCTCACACATGCTAGGCAAGGGCTCTACTACTGTTACATCTCTGGCACAGACGGACCCTTATACGGGGACCACCCCATCTCCATTTGGCCAGTTTGTACATGTACCACTCTTGTACCAGAGAGTCTGTGAGACCATCGAGTGCTCCTCCCAACCTAGGAGTACCTGGGGGTCTGGATCGTCTTTTCTTTCTGGTTGCCAATTCGTTTGCAAAGCTCCAGCAAACAGTATCATGAGGATAGATTTTCCCATCTCCCCATGGCAGCTAGCCACAGTCCCTCATACTCATGGGGAGCACTTGTTCTTTCCTGGGTCAAATCTTACATTTTCTCTGCTACATCTTACATCCACTTCCTCTGATCACCCTGCAGCACAAGTGGAAAGCAACCGTTTTGGCAGCACAATTGTCGTGATCTGCAGGCTCTTCTCACATTATTCTTTTCTCAGGCTAAAGAGTTTCAATTTGCTTAATCGCATCTTAGAGATTCCATTCCCCATTCCCGCACACATTAAAATAATATTACATCCTAGTTGGCTTAATTTCCTCTGGTGGTAGGACAGCAAGAAACAAGGTGGGGGTAGGATAAGGGAGACAGCGTGTCCTCATGACATTGTGAGGCCAGTCTACCCCAGCTACAGCCACAGGGATCAAGCCAGTCCGACAGACTCGGGAGATGGAGGGGTCTGGAAGCCTTGTGATATCAGAGAGAGCCTGGGAGGGGAGAAGAGATACGCAGCTTGTGCCTCCTAGGTAAGCCTTTGACATCTGAGTGGCCACAGAGAAACCTAGAGCCATGAGCCTTCTCACCAAGAAAGGTCCCCAGCTCAACGTCCCCATGACCTCTTATCCATGCTGAGACTCAGAGTCCTCTCTCTCTCTCTCTCTCTCTCTCTCTCTCTCTCTCTCTCTCTCCCTCTCTCTCTCTCCCCCTCTCTCTCCCTCCCTCTCTCTCTTCCTCTCTCTCTCTCTCTCCCTCCCTCTCTCTCTTCCTCTCTCTCTCCCCCCCTCTCTTTCTCTCTCTCTCTTCCTCTCTCTCTCTCCCTCTCTCTCTCTCCCTCTCTCTCTTCCTTTCTCTCTCTCTCTCTCTCTCTCTCTCTCTCTCTCTCTCTCTCTCTCTCTCTCCCTCTCTCTCTCTCTCTCTCTCTCTTCTCCTCTTCCTCTCTCTCTCTCTTCTTCTCTCTCTCTCTCTCTCTCTCTCTCTCTCTCTCCTCTCTCTCTTCCTCTCTCTCTCTCTCAGCCTGCCACACACTCTACCCTGCTCCATCTCTCTGTGTGGCACTCTCCATACACAGTGTGTTGCTTCTGTTGCCCTGTGGTCAGGGTTATTACTTGTGCAGTTATTACAAGTATGACTAGAACTCAGTATGACTTGAGCAACTCAGTGGATAAGGCTCCAAGTCCCCCGGGATCTTAACATATGCAGACATGCCTATCAGGATCAGCTCAGAGTGTTATCGCCATAACTGTAAAACATTTTTTAAAGCATTGGGACCATACTTTTGAGCAAATCTCTTGATATCTCTAGAGTTCAGTTTCTATAAATGGAAAAAAAGACTACATCCCTGGGTTTTCAGCATTTGAAGAATTAATTGGCTTTGAACACAGTTAGGTACTTTAACTTCCTGGGTCCATTGTGAACTCAGGGTAGGGAGTTAGATTCCTTGTGGTTTTGGTTTTGGTTTTATTTATTTATTTATTTATTTTGTTATTTTATTAGCTCTTCCTTGTTCTCTGGAACTGACACTTGTCACTATACACAAAGGCCAGAGTCCCCTCGTACTGTGATCAGCCCTGGGAGACCTAAACTACTGTAATTCCCATGACACTTGAGTCTCCAGATGACAGTGTGGCTTTGGGGAGCCTACAAGCACATCAGCTCAGGCCAGTGTTGCTAGACCCTTGTGACCAGCCCATCGGACAGCCCTATGCCTCCCTGCCCTAGCATGCCCTTTGGGGATCACTAGGGTCACAGGGAGTGCCAGTCTCTACTCAGCTCTTTGTACCTTGTGCTTTGGCTACACCTTGCAACCACACACGCAGAGACTGTCTTCCTTGGACCTCCAAGGCTGTCTGTCCTGCCTACACTGGAGGGTAGCCGCTGGCTTCTTGTGCCCTCTACTCTTCAGCTGTATCCTCCCTTGTGGGGCAGCTTAAGGCCCTGGCCTATAAGAGATCTGGTCAGTGATGAAGAGGAAGAACAAGTGAAAGAGGAAACATCATCCTCAAGAACTCAGAGTGGAAAGAAGAGGGCTGGCCGCTTCCCCGGCTCTCGCCACCCTCTCCCATCCTCCTCCCCCCACAGTCTGGTGGAAAGGCCTCCCTCACCCTGTGTGTCCCTTGTTGCTCCACCAGGACAGCCCCTCCTAGGCCCTCTCAGACAGCCCGTTCCCTCCCCATCAGAAGCCCGAGATGGAGTGCCAGCATGGCCGGCTTTGCCCTGGCCTGGGACACCTACTTGTGCTCGCCATCTCTGCCTCCCTTGGTCTTCTCTCTGCCTTTGCTGAGTAGGGAGAAGAAATGAGGAGACAAGGGAATGCGAGTGAGAGTGGGACCAGAGATCCTCACAACCTTAGCCCCTGGCCCTGGTGACCCCATATTCCCCCCTCCCCCACCCCCCAGCGGCTTTCCTATCCCACAGGTCCCTTACTGATCAAGACTAAGTCTCTGGTGTAAGAGTGTCATGGTCCCCAGACCAAGCCAGTCTCCTCTTAGCCTAGGAGAAGGTCTGCTGTAGGGTAGGGTCCCCAACAGTTCTCTCTCCCTCACTTCCTCCCGTGGTCCCCTCCAAGCGGTGTGTAGGGCCCATGCTGTGGGGTCCTCTAGGGACACAGTGGGCAGAGCCTATTTGAGAGATCAGGACTGGAGTGCTACCAGACGGGGCATTCAGCCACTGAGAAGAAGGACAGGGAGTTGGGGGATGTGTGCCACCATTAAAGGGCTCAGAGGTACAGAAGAGCTGTACTCCCACCTTTCATCAGAGAGGTGCCCAGAAACTGGAATGTTCTCTCAAAGCCTCTCTAGTACAGAGTCAATGACAATCAATAATAAAATAAAATTAAAAAGCCAAACTATTAGGATCTACTTCCCTCTGCTCACACACTCTCCTGGCTTAGACCTGGCCCAGGTGAGGCCATGATAGCTCAGGCCTGGAAGCCTCCATACAGAGTCACAGCCCAAGTCCACGTTCCGTGGGCTAGCCTTTGTTAGGCAAGTGGGTTAGTTCAAAAAGACCCACAATTGCCAGGTTTCTGGCTGCCCAGATCAGCCAGGATCACTGAGCAGGGAGCAGGGAGATGGAGGGGAGGCTCCCTCAGTTACCCTCCTCCAGCCCAGCTCAGCTGACCTCAGCGCCACTGACAGGAACCACAGAGGGCTGCTGGGGCAGGGCTTGCTCACAGGGTGGGGGTGGGGTGGGTGTGGGTGGGGAGGGAGGAGGCAAAAGTTCCTGTGAGCTGTTCAGGAGCTAAGGCTCCATTCAAGGTTTCTGGATTTCACCCTCACATTTGCCTTAGGAGGCCTTGCCAGTCTTTCTGACTGGCCAATCCAAGTTCTAAGGAAAGGGTTTGGCTTCAGCTTTTTTTTTTTTTTTTTTTTTTTTTGAGATTTCCATGATCCTTGACAGCATTTCAGTCCCTGAAATGGACTACAAAAGAGACACATATGGCCTGAGGTTGACAAGGGTCAGCAGATGCGTGGAACTGGCTAAGTGAGAATAACTGGGAACTGAGTCTCTCTCTCTTCCCCCCCCCCCTCTCTCTCTCAGAGGTATCATGTCTACCAGGATGTAGGGAGACGTCTCTTCTCTCCCCTCCTTCCATACTCCAGGCCTCAAGGCCTTCACCATACTCTCTAAGAGAGGAAATGGGGTGGGGAAAGGGCTGTTTCTACGAAGAATGCCATGGTGAGTTTACTGCATCCACAGTTACTTCCTAGAAATGACAGATGCAAATCCCAGGCTCAGGCCTTCCATAGCCACCACTGTGGTTGAGTTGTCATCCTATGAAGCGGCCATCTTTGTCATCACCTGCTTCTTATGGAAGGTTGTGGAGGCTGAGGCTGTCCTCTGCCACTCAACTGGCAAGCAGTGCCCTCACCTTCTGCCTGCATTACCACAGAACCTCCTGGAAAGCCCCAGACATGCCTGGATTTCTTCCTGGTGCTCACGTGGTGCTTTTGGTACTTCCTGGCGGTTGTGTAAGTCCTGCTCCTCAGCCTCATTGAACAACCCCTCTTCCTAAGATCCACCCCCATTGCTCCCAGATAAAAAAGCATCCACAGACAGGAGGAGGAACAGTAGAGTCGGGACTCAGAAGGGACCCAGGCACATCTCAGCACTAGGCCTCACTTGGCTTACTCAAAAGCTGGGGACCCCCTTTTCAGGTAGCGTGGCTGGAAGGAGAAGAGTACCCTGAGAACCACTTTACTCCAAAACCCCAGCCTGGCTGTGACTCTGGTTCCCCTGGCCCCTTGGCAGTCATTGCAGCACTGGGTCCCATCCTGGTGAAGGGAGGCAGACATGGAAGGGTTTCCTAGTTCTCTGAGGCACATGAAAACCAAGGAAGTAGCACTCAAGGATGAGGGAGGCAGTGTGTACTGCGCCACCATGCACTTATGCACAGCCCTTAGTGTACACATGCACCCCTTTCTCGGAGCCACTGCTATGTGCACGTGGCCAGCTGCCCTTTGCTCCAGACACAGGAAGGGGCTTCCCAGAGCCTTCGGGTTTTCACTGCGGTGGAGGGATACCCATAGGCAGGAAAGGAGACTGGCTCCTGTCACAACCCACCTCTAAAAGAATGACATAGTAATTACCTAGGCATCCCCAGGGACACCAGAGGGGCCTGGGTAGCTGAAGGTGGTGGGGCTCTGGAAGCCTGTGAGGCTAGGCTATGCAGAGAAGATGAGATGAAGGGAAAGAGCCTCAGAGGACAAAGGATCTTGGGGGAAGTGAAAGGCTGCTTTGTTTAGCCAACTAAAGCTGGAGCTCCTTTGTAAGATGTGACTCTTAGAGACGGTGTCAGAGGCTGACATCTAGGGGCATGGAACTCCCTGGTACCATGCAGAGAATGTGTGTGTGTGTGTGTGTGTGTGTGTGTGTGTGTGTGTGTGTGTGTGTGCATGCTTTCAAAATCTCCCTCTGTCCTGAGACTGAGACACAGTTTGGAATATTGATTCTGTGTTCCTGAGAGTAGAAATGCTCATGAAATTAGTAAATTAGTAATCCATTCCTTTCTTGCATCAGGGACATTGGTGAGTGAGTGAGTGTGTGTGTGTGTGTGTGTGTGTGTAAGAGAGAGAGAGAGAGAGAGAGAGAGAGAGACAGAGAGAGAGAGACAGAGACAGAGACAGAGACAGAGACAGAGACAGAGACAGAGACAGAGAGAGAGAGATTTCCATTCCTACCCAGGGCTGAACTTCTGGTGGGCATCATTGTGAGAGCATAACATAAGGCAAGGTGAAAGTCAGATTGGTAACAACACCTGGACCAGAATGTCAGATAGAGCTCAGAGGAGAAACAGGCAGGGTCGAGGTAACATGGAGTGTGAAGAGACTGTGCTGGCTGAAAGCCCGCCTTCCACATGCAATGGCTATCACTCACCTATAGCAAGTACCTCATTTCTTCCTAATTCTCTTGTGGGCGTGGGTGAAGGCCATCTTATAATCGAAGAGATGTGTCCCCAAACAGCAGAGCTGACACTTGGGCTCTCCACTTTCCACTCTGCTGTACTATTCCTTGGTGGTATTTTGCCTACTTGGGGTTATTTTGTAAAAAGTGGGCAGAGACAGGGGGCCCCTGGATGAAGGCAGAGGCTCGGGAAGTAAGCAGAGGACCTCACATGGCATGTGATGGGTCAGGGCCCAGGAGAGATTACACCACCTGAGCAGAGGGAGTGATACTGATGGCTACAAGACTATGTCCAGAGGAGAGGAGAAGGTGGTAACATCCATCTTTAAGGTGATGGCAGTGCCAGGCAGCAGCAATGGAAGCAGCGTGCCCTCATATATTCCTTTAGCCACAGTGGTGGCATCCACTGGAAGCTAGGAGCTCTGGCTCTGCTGTGGCTCTTGCCCAATCCCCAGTCCCTAAAATGAAACCCTTCCTCCTACTGTGGGGGGGGTTGAGGGGGGAGGAAGGGGCGTGGTCCATGGAGGTGGGGATATGAGAGAACACCAGGATGCTATACATTGAAGCTTTGAGAAGCCCTTTTAGCTCCACTTTCCTGGACCAGGACTCTCTGGGGGGGGGGGTGTCTGAGAAATACCCTCTCCATCTTGCTCTATCTGAACCACACCATGCTATCTGTTCTCTACTGCCTCTCTGCTGAGAGCAGGCCATGGGGGAAGCCATTTTCATAGCTGTCCCTGAGTATCCTGAGCTCTGCTGGAGGCCAGAGTGGTGGGGAGCCAGCATGTCTACTTTCTAAACTCATGTGTTGCTGTTATTGACCTAGAGAGGGTTGGTGACATGTCAGAGTCATCCAGCTGATGAGGGATGAGTTGAGGTCAACCAGATGGAGCTAGCTTTCCTGATTCAGCTCACTATTCATTTCCCTACAGTGGGAGGTATGCTTCTCAGAGCTCACTCAGAACATGCCCCGCCCAGCTCTTCTTCAAGTAGTGTTGGCAGATAGGGACAGGTGGTGGGGCCATTGCTAAGATCCCCTCACATGCTATTCAGTCTCTGCTCTTCCTCTTACCATTTCTAAACCTATTTTTTTTTCATGTTTAGTACTGTCTAGCATGAAGAACCTGTTATCCTGAGCTGTTCCATGTGCAATATTTGGCTCTTCGTTTATAACCTTATAATATCTTCTTGGGTCAACAACAGATTGGTGCTTGGAACAAGGTGTATGGCAATGGCTCCAATTTTGCAGGTCAGGAGATAGGGGTGAGAGAAGTTATGTGACCTGCTGGCACACGGGCTTGGGCTTATGCTAAAGGATCTGGTATTTGTGTGGCAGGGATATGGCTGGCCTGAAGCACATATGCCTGGGTTTTTATTTAAATGTGTATTTGCAAGACAGGCTAGTGATGAGAGAAGGTTTGACAAAAGCACTGCAACTCCAGTTCATTAACTGGGAGCCTGTGTGATTTCCATCACAGGGGCTGAGTAAACGTCACCTAGGAAGAAAGGGGAGGGAGAAGCTTGCAACGGCACAAGGGATTCTTGCTCTCAAAACGCACCCCAGACCTCTAGGCATAGGTCTAAATAAAGCATCTTACATGGTGGTCTCAGAATCCTAGGGATCTAGGGACATTTCTCTAGCTTCAGTTCTGTCCCCTGAGCTTCAAGTAGTGCAAATTACGTTTTGTCTCTGGTTAAAAAGTACTACAGGGGAGTGAGGCCAACTCAAAGTCTGCCGTCATCTGTAGGGGGCAGGACATTTGTGAGATGTGAATCTTAGACACAGAAGAACCTGGACAAATTTTTCACAGCAGAGTGGTGGCCAGGTCTTGACCAAGACTGTTAGCCTTGCTCTGGCAACAAAAGGCCTCTGTCTTAGGGGGATCTTTTCACTGGGTCAAGGTAGAGGTCAGGCTGCTTGGGCCTAGCTGCCACCGTTGGGTCTTAGACAAGAGAAGCAGAGGCCTCCTCTGTCTCCTTTTCCTATTTCTCTGATGAGGGTGGGAGCTCCAGTCTCTCCCTTATGCTAAAACTTTATCTCTCAGGCCTTTGCTTCCTTCCTTCCGGGCAGGAACAGGCCTGGCCTCACATTCTGACTAGGGCCTCCCTCATGCTCTTGGGTTGGGAGCCAGGTGAGTAATAGTGTAAACATCTCCCCAACTGTTAAGTATCTCTATAGCTGTTCAGCCCCCTACTCTGAGCCCAGCCAGGCCCGGAGGGCCTTCCAGGGCACTGGCTCCAGGCACCAACTTCCCAGGCCTCCTGGGGTTAGTGGGCAGTCAGAGGGGGCCAGCCTATTACCTGCGAAAGCTCTTCTCGCCGGATGTTCGGGTGCTGGGTCGGGAGCCAGGTAGCAGGCCATCTGTCTCCTGGCTGTCCTTCTCCTCCTCCTGAAGAGATTCATCTCCCAGGAAGTCTCCATCATCCCAGGAGCCCGCTGTGCCATCTGCAGCCTGATACCGGACCTCCACGCTTAGGCTGGTCTGAAGGGAGAGGGACGGTGAGCAGCTGGTCACCTTGGTACCTGTGGCACCTGAGAGGCGCTCTCACTCCCTGTGAAGACTAGGTGAGGACCATCCCACCTCAGTTAGCAGCTGAGAAAATAAGGCTGAGTAAGACTGATGGACGAGGTCTCCGCCGGTTGACTGAAACCCATGGCACTACTACGCTTTCCTCTTCCCAGGTATCCAAAGTCATGGGGCTGCCCCAGATCTCTAGGCCCAAGCCTGACTGTGAGGTCTCTGAGTCCTCAGTATTCATAATTAATAGAATCATTTGGCATCTCCAAAGACTGGGTCACCTCCATATCCTTGTGACCTGTGCTATGTACAGATGCAAGGGGATCTGTCTGGCAAAGTGACAAAATTAGCTCCTCTCCTCTCCTCTCCTCTCCTCTCCTCTCCTCTCCTCTCCTCTTCTCTTCTCTTCTCTCGTCTCTCCTCTCCTCTTCCCTCCCCCTTCCCTCCTCTCCTCTCCTCTCCCCTCTCCTTCCCTCCTCTCCTCTCCTCTCTGCTCCCCTCCCTTCCCCTTCTTTATACATCACCCAGCATTCTAAACACTTTGTGTGCCCTTTGACCCCTCAGAACAACCGTGTGAGGTCGATATACTTTTGCTCACTTTGCAGATGTTATGTAGGTCTAACATGAAATCATATCCAAGGGTCAGGCTCCTTACCACCATGCCAGCTGCCTATGAGGAGCTGCAGGGCAATTAGGAGACATATCAGAGCTGAGGGGACTGGGCATCAAGGACTTTCCTATCTTCCTTTGCTGGGACACACATTGAAGGGTGGACCACATATGGCTAGTGCATGCATGCCTATGCCTATTTGAGCAGAACTGGACAAACAGAGCAGAAAACGAGATCCTTCTTGGACCACTGGTCAGAGAGGAGCCACATTATATTTGCAGAATGGAGGTTACTGCCTTGGAAGTGCTGGCAAAGCTCAGCTCAACCATTGGATGGTAAGACACACTTCTAACCCACTCTTGAGCTGGATCCAAATGGAAAAACATATCAGTGGAGAGGAGATGGCATCCTTGGACCCTCACCTAGCATTGTCACCATGGGAGAAGCTGAGGAGCCACTTGGGACAGACCCAGCCATACTACAGGGACTCTACCATCAGCCTTTATACCCGAAAGCTCTGGCAGAGCCTCCCTGGTGTCCCCCTGGGACCTCCCTCATTACTCACGAGTACTCTCTACACAAAGTGGTTCTCAACTTGTGGGGTGTGGTACCTCTGGGGTTCAAATGACTCTTTCATAGGAGTCGCCAAAGACCAGAAGAAAACACAGATACTTATATTACAATTCATAACAATTTCACTGTTATGAAGTTACAATTCATATCAAAATTAAAGTTATGAAGTAGCCACAAGAATAATGTTATAGTTGGGGGGGGGCACTACAGCATGAGGATCTGTGGTAAAGGTCACACAGCCTTAGGAGGGTTGAGAACCACTGCTCCAGACCATCCTCTGTGGGAGGTGCAGCAGGCTCTCAGGCGACAGGGTGATGGGAGAGGTCCTAGGACTCTCTGGCATACCTACCTTGATGATAGCATTGTTGTCATCAATCAGCGTGTCGGTCACCTCTACACGATTCTCCTCCACCACCTTCTGCAGCACCATGCGGAAGGTCCCAATTAGTCTGCGAATGGCAGAGGGGACATTGCCAGAATGAGAGCAAGGCTGATGTCAGTGTCTGGCTGGCCAGGAGACAGAGGGAATCATGAACACCCCAGACTGGGACTGGAGATAGTAGCCCAGGCCCCATGGGCTGTGAGGGTACCTGGCCCCTTACATGTGTGGATGGCTGGATATGTGTAGCCTGTTCCCCTGGAGAACAATGAAGCAGAAAGGTGATGGTCACACACACACACACACACACACACACACACACACACACACACACACACACAGAGAGAGAGAGAGAGAGAGAGAGAGAGAGCAAGAGAGAGAGAGAGAGAGAGAGAGAGAGAGACCTTAGCATTGGGGCTGCAGCTTTCCTGAAGTATAGAAGCTGCCAGATGCCACAGTGGGAAGTGATGGGGATACACTGAAGCTTCTGAAGGTGGTGGTGGTGGTGGTGGTGGATGTGGTGGTGGTGGAGGCAGTGGCAGCAGCAATGATGGTGGTGTGGTGGTGATGATGATGAAGGTGGTGGAGGTGGTGTGTGTGTGTGTGTGTGTGTGTGTGTGTGTGTGTGTGTGTGTGTGTGTGTATGTTGGAAACTGAACCCTGGATCATGCTGGGCAAGTGCTCTACCATTGAGCTACAGCCCAGCCTAGCCCCCTGGCCATATAAGCACTCCTCCTTCTACTTCCTGACTCGGGTAGTGTGGCAGAGACCTCTACCAGCACCAGCACCACACCTCACGTGACCACAGAACCCCCTTACTTGAGTTGCACAGCAGGGACAAGCACACAGAATTGAGCTAGGGGCACAGCTTCAGCATCAGAAATGCAGCTCTGATGCTTTCATGGGTGGCATCTGCCCGGGGAGCTCACCTAAGCTTCTCTGTCTTAGTTTCTTCCAAGCTAAGCTAGTGATTTCAACCTCACTTCATGAACAACAACATGCTGGTCCCCAACACTCATTTACTCCATCCGATGGCCCCGTTATTGCTTGCTGTGCTTCACAGAGCAGCCTGTATATGCCACATCTAGCCTCTACTTGGTGTCTCCTGAGTCCTCAGGGTCTGTTGGGCTTTTGAATGAGCCGCAGTGGGTGCCTGATAAATGCTGACTTGGATCCCAACATCACCCTGAGACTGGGAGCCTGATGCCCTGGGAGGGAGCAGGGTACTCAGGGAGATGCCCTCATGTGGTACTTCCACCTGGACCCATGGGAAACACGTGTACTGTTTCTACAGAAGTGAAAGAGGCTTCAGGGCACACAGAGTATATGGAACTTGGAAGCAATCTGTGGGGCACATGTGCTGCTTGGGAGGAGGGAGGTGGGGCCAAGAAAGGGGACAAGGACAGAACTAATTAATGACAAATATGAGTGAGGTGAGTTATCAGATAAATTCTGCCATAGGCATGTTTGTTGCTTGTAATATACTAAGGGCTACGATGGGGATCACTGATTTTCTTTTAATTCTGGGGCTTAGTGAGTGAAGTGTTTGTCTCCCAAGCCTGAGACCTGAGCTTACATCCCTAGGATCTGTTTCCCTCCTAAAAGTCAGGAGCAGTGTTACGCCTCCAATCCCAGCACTGGGGAGAGTGGAGAGAGGTCGTGGCCAATCTGGTGGAATCAGTGAGCCCCCAGGCTTAGTGAGAGAGCCTATCTCAAGAAATCAGGGAGAGAGAGAGAGCGAGAGAGAGAGAGAGTGAGAGAGAGAGAGAGAGAGAGAGAGAGAGAGAGAGAGAGAGAGAGAAAGAGAGAGAGAGAAGAAGAAGGAGGAGGAGGGAGGAGGGAGGGAGGGAGAAGGAGATGGACAGAGGAAGAGAAAGGAGACATACATTTTTATACACATGTGCACATATACATTTTTATACACATGTGCACGTATACACATGACTATGTATGACCACACACACACAGTCTTCTCAACTGTGCCAAGAGCATATGTTGGAAGCAGCCATAAAGGATGATTATAAATGAAGTGCCTGTCTCCCAATCTCACAGCCTCATTGAGTCGTCCACCTCCCTGAGGGCAAACTGTCCACTGTGCTAAATCTTAATTGAGGCTTTTAGATTCTTCCCAGAGAAGCTCCCCGTCCTATCTTGGCTTCTCCTCAGTGTGAAGATGCACATGGGGCCCGAGTGCTGGGCCGGGGTCCAGGACGTCCCAAGCTATTGCTGGGGGAGTTTCAGTTCTATCTTTATTAAGGGAAGATGCACACCCAATTTCAATATCAAATGATTGGTCCCTAGAGGAATCTGGGGAGTCTGCAGGCTGCACCTTCCGGCTGGAGGTGGTGGTAGGAGGGCCTTGGGCATGTGCACTTTCAACCACCCGGGGTATGCTGTTGCTGCCGCTTGGGGCACACGTGGAGAATCTCTGTCATACTCTGAGCCTTTGCTGACTGACACTCCACTAAGCCCTGCCCGGCAACTGCTGAGCGCTGGAACTCAGGCACATTTGTTCTCCATCTTAGATGCCCAAGAGTAGCCAAAGAAAGTGCCCGGCATCTACAAAGGTGCTGCAATGTGACAAACCACCCCCAGGGGGCAGGAGGGAGCCATTTCCCCTGCAGTTGCTTTAGTGAGTCTCTGATGTCGTCTAGATTTCTTTTTCCTTACTGTCTGAGTTCCTAGGCTCGGGAGGGGCTTGGGAGGAGAGTTTGGCGTGCTCAGGATCCCTGAAATGACTGCTCTGTCAGGCTTTCAAGCCTCTTCCAGACAACGAGGGCGACAGCGACGCTAGTACTAATACTGCAACCTGTTTCTGCCACTAGTTCTCTTACCATTGCTTGCAAGATGCAGCAAACGGATCTCCTGGCAGATCCCCCCATTCTTGACTCCCTAGGCCATGAGAGCTGTCATTCCATAAGGCGGCAGGGGGGGGGGGGAGGGTAATAGACGGTGGAAGAGCTTGGTCCTAGAGTGAGTCAGACAGATGTGGCTTCACCTAGCAATCCTTCACAGAGATTCCACTCCCTGGCAGCTGTGTGCTTCTGGCTAGTTCTGCAACCTCTGCAAGTCTCATGTTTTCATTGATGCCACCGACCACCCTGGATGCTGATGTGGGAGATCCAGCCCTGTAATGCTGCAGCCCTCTGCCTCACCGCCTCTTCCCCCTGCTATAGTGTGTGGCCTGCCTGCGGAGGGCTCAGCAGGGTCTTCTCTGTAAGCTGGGCTCTGACAACAGATCTAGGTTGTCCCTGACCCTTAAAGCTCTTAAAGTGATGGTGGTGGTGGTGGTGGTGGTGGCGGTGGCGGCGGCGGTGGTGGTTTGTGTGTGTGTGTGTGTGTGTGTGTGTGTGTAACTAACAGACTCCCTTTCCTCAAATAATAAACATAAATAAATAAAAGATAATAAAATCATAAAAACAATAACTTTTGAAATGGACAGTTGATAGCTCAGTAAAGAATGTTCTGAACGTACCGTCCAGGCCTTAGTTTCCCAGGATGACCACGCATCCTTTATGTGGCCTGACAAGCTCACCCATTAAAAAGAAGGCACCCTTCATGGGAGAAGCCAGGATTCTCAGGTAGGTAGGTGGACAGTGGGGAGGACGTCTCAGGTACAAATGGGTCCAGAGACTGGCCACAACAGAGCGGCAACTGGGCACCAGAATCCCGTCAATAATTTATCATCTTCCCCTGGGAGCTGGTGTCAAGTGCCCCGGTCTTAGTCTGGCTTCCACTCTGCTCCTGGTTTCTGAATTATTCAGTGCCTCTGGTATCCCTGGCAGAAGGAGCCCCTTAAAGTCCTGGTAAGGCTACATGGGCTACATAGCATTTCATCCTAATAGGTCCTTGGCCAGGATGATCCCTCCTTTGTACCTTGTCTCTACTTCCTGGCAGTCCCCAGCACCACTGGGCAGAACCAGGTAGGCTTTAATTCCAGGGTAGGAAGCCCTGAGTGCCACCGAACTCCAAGCACTTCGCTCCCAGGTTGGCCTGTGTCTCCTCTTTCCATCCTAGATCTTGGCCAGTAGTGGCCCAAACGGAGTCTAGGTCGTCCTTCATCAGGCCTGGGCCCATGTGACCTTCCTGCTTTCTCAGGTGGAGGACAAGAGCGCACAGTGAGGAGACGGGTCACACTTCCTCCATTTTCTCTCGTTTTGGCATTTAGGAAAACCTTAAATGAGCTTTAATGTTGGCTAGATTCACTGGATGGCCATCCATTGGCCCCTAAAACTTCTAAACCCCTTGATTTGTCTGCAGCAGGAGTCTCAAATGGCTCAGGCTCTCTGCACTTTGGTCACCTGCTCTGGCAATGCCCACTGTAGGTGATCCGGCGGCAACCTCTTTCTCAGTTTCCTCCATCACACGCATGTGCTCTGGCTGCTGGGAGCTACAGAGGTTTAGACTAGGAGGTGGAAGACATATGTTCTGTCCCAGCTCTTCCAGGCACTTGACTTCTATGTGCCTCTGAGCCTTGGTTTCCCTTTCTGCACAGCAAGGGCTTTACTGCTGAGCTCCAAGGCTCCCAGAGGCATCTGGGGATAGGCCCTAGGTGGAGCCACCCTGGTTTCTGATCCTGCTTTCCTCCGTATCCACTGCTCTCGTCTCTATTTCTCTCTGCCTTATTAACACAGGGTGCCTCATATCAGATAAGAAGGCCATGTTTTGTCTTTGGGATGCTTTTCCAAAAATTTTTTATTGTGGTATCAGAGGAAGCTGAGATCCTTTGGGGACAAAGCAAAGGCTGAGTGGCTGAGTGGCTGAGTGGCTGAGTGGATAGGTAAAATTTATGAATAGGTAAGTTCATGAATAGGAAGGATGCATGAATGGGATGGGCTGAGCAGATGAATGAAAAAATGGTTGAGCAGATGAATAGACAGGTGAGTAAGTAGCTAACTGACCTTAGGGCTTCCTTGAGGAGTGCATCTACTTACCATAAGAATTAGAGTTCCCACCGAAGACAACCACAGGTGCTCCCTACTGGAGTTCTTCAAACTGGTACCAGAAGAGTGAACCCTTTGCCTCCCCCGCTGCGACTGTACTACTTCTAAGGTGACCCAGGGTTAGGCCAGCTTTCCCTGTCTATACTCCCTCCCCATTGTCGAGTCATGTAGAAGCCTTCACTGAGCTAGCACTGTCACGTCTTTTGGGACACCTTCCAGTTTAGCCATGATATCCGGTAAGTTACCGAAGAGCAATGATTTTTGTTTGTTTGTTTGTTTGTTTTTTACTCCAAGCACAGTGTCTTGTTTTACTTATGCTTAGCCACCATTCTAGCACCTTCCAAAATCTGTGCTCCACCTGCAGAGAAGGATGGGGCTACTTTGATTGACCAGCTTGTAGGATAACAGTCGTGTGGTAGATGCATTTCATTTATAGCGTGGAAGCTCCACGAGAGTAGGTATCGCTCTCCTTTTTAGTATTCAGTTTGTGGAATATACTTTGCACTTCACTGTTGAATGAGTGAATGAACGAATGAACGAATTGAACGAACAGATCTATCTCATTTCATTCCCACAGCTGTTTTGAGACACATTTTTATCTTTTCCACACATGTATACAGTGAATTCACGGGGGTTACCTAACCTGCTCAGGGCCACCCCTTAAATCACTGGTCCATGGGTCTGAAATAATGTTTGCCTCCTAAACCACAGCACGTAACAGCCTCTGTAAGACAACTTCCCCCTCAGGGCCACAGGATGTAACAGCCTTTCTGCTTTTAACTTCTCCGATGGGTTACCATCCTCCAGTGTGTCTAAGGAAGAGCTCAAAAGGAGAGACATGTAACCTTAGAAGAGCAGGGAATTAAGGGGTTCACAACAGAGTCAGGTGTTCTAGGTTGACAATGGATGGAAGAACCAGGGTACTTTGAGGACCCCCGCCTCTACCCCCCTTATTCCCCAAAGGAGCAAGATGGGTAGCAAAGTCCAGTCCAGGACCTCTTAGGCCCTTCAAGATGGCTTCAGAGCACAGGCTTTTATTTTAAGCCTAAAAAGAGGAGTCTAGGAATCGGCCAGCCCCTGAGCCCACCCCACACTTACTTGTTGCTGAAGACTTTGCTGTAGTTGAAAATCTGAATCTCCAACATTTCATTCTTGTCAATGCTGCTGGCCACCGGCCACCGGAACGTCTGGGGAGAAAGGAACAGCTATGGCCTTGGGTGCAAATAGCAGGGAGGCCATGAGTGATGAGATGGGGCCTCCAAACAGCCAGGGTGACCCCCTCACATGGGCCAGGACCCCCGGGAACAGAGCATCAATACTCTCACTCCGTTGCCATAGCTGCCTTGTGTTGTAGGTGTTGTTCCCCTCCCCCACTTCCAAAGATGGTGCTAGAGAGGTTTGGCAGGCTGCCAAGGTCACAGGGCAAGTGGGAGACCCTAAACCTAAGAGGGACTTCTGATTCCCAAAGCTCCCATGAGAGCTGAGAAGGGTGACACAGTCAGGGAGTGAGTGGACTCTAGTAAACAGAGACACTGTGATGGGAGCTGGTTTCAGCACTAGCTGATGGGAGTCCTGGCTTTCAGCTCTCTCATGAGTCACCTGGATCAGTCCAGGCTCTGGCCCCATCATCCTTCCATTGTGACGGTGTGAACAAGAGGGACACATACTGCAGCTCTTTCCTGTTGTGCAGGTCAGACCTATAGTCTGTGCTCAACTTAACTGTTTCTCTATTTATACCCCTGGAGGTGTCTCTAAATCAATACTAAGATGAATTAGAAATCCAGTGGGTTTTTTTCTTAATGCTCAGAGACTGGCAGATCATAAAGGAGCTGTTCTTTAGAAAAAGTCAATGATGGGTGGAGCCGCGCGCGCACACACACACACACACACACACACATGTGCATGAGTGGCAGTGGGGATTGGAGGCAGAGAGGTGGGTAGTTCCTTAAGGCTCTGTCATTCCAGCTCTCAACAACTGGGGAAGAAAGAAAGAAGGCAGAAAGAATTGCATCCCTTGGGTAATATTTGTGGTACTCCCTAGAGAACTGGTGGGTAGCCATCACCTTAAAGAACATGCAAGTTACTAGAGACACCTGCTTGCCAGTAAGTAGGTGACCTGTTCTGCTCCCTGATCTCTACTTTTGACCCCCCAGAGACCCTGCCTTCTGAGCAGGGAGAGCTCTGGCATGCCTTTGTTGGTAAATACGAAGTTTATCTTGTGAGGACAAGCTGGGCAAAACTGCCAAGAGGACAGTCCCTCCAAAGCCTGTCTGACAGGGAAACTGTAGAGCTGAGTCCCCCACCCCCAACAAGAGGAGTCAAGGTGAGGTAGAGCCAGGGCTCAAGGTTAGGTGCATACCATGACACATACCGCTCAGGTCCCTCACAAATCTCACTATACAGTATCTACGAGAAAGCATATGCTTGCAGACAACACCCCCACCCCGACCCACCCAGGGCAGGTCAGAAAAAACAAGTCACCCCCAAGGACAAGCCAAGTCCATAGTGGAGAGCATGCCCCACAGCGGAGAGCATGTCCCACAATGGAGACCATGCCCCACAGCGGAGATCACACCCCCATAGTGGGGACCACACCCTTATGCCTCATTAGCTGGGGAAGAGGATAAGACCCAAGTGACACATATGTCCACTCCAGGCCTGGTACATCAGGCATGAGGACAGAGGAAAAGGGCAGATAAAAACAGGTGCAGGCTGGAGTCTATATCCTTTTGGGATCCACTTCGTTTGCTTTGTATCCCTGGCTGGCCTAAAACTTGACCGTCCTCCTGCCTCCATCTCCTAAGTGCTGGGCTATATGCTCGCATCATCCCATCCATGTTTTATTTGGTGCTGGGGAACTTCCATGCACGCTAGGTAAGCGTCCTTTCCCACTGAGCCACACCTTGCTGGACTCAGGGGTAGCGGGCTGCAAGGGCTGCTAGGAGCCACTGGGAGGCTTCTGACAGACACGACAGAAAGCAGAGACTTTAGCCTTAAAAGCTCCCCAACCAGTTCAGATGTGTCAATAACTCAGGAATAAATAACAGTGACAATAATAACAGTTGCTGTTTGCAGAAAGCTTTACATTATGCAGGAGGATCAAGTCTTTACATACATTAATTAGTTAATTAATTAATAAGTCTTCCCAACAGGCCAGGAAGCTGGTGTCTGCCCTATTTATGGGCAGAGGAGCCATGACTCTGAGAAGTAGGGTAAGGCAGAGTTCTACTGATAGCTCACTGGACACCACTGGACAGAGGCTTCCTGAGAGCGGCCTCTGCAAACCTGCCATTATTCCACGGCTGGACTTCCTTCTCCCAGACTGGGCTGGGCTTACAAGGTCATCTTGGCTGCTCAGCATCGCCTCCCTTCATGTCATCTCCTCTCAGGACTGGCCATGTCCCAGGAAAACTGCGCTGGCTTGTTTTATGTCAACTTGACACACGCTAGAGGAGGAAACCTCAATTAAGAAGATGTCTCCGTAAGACGGGCTGTAGGCAAGCTTGTCAAGCATTTTCTTAATTAGCGGCTTCTGCAGGGAGGGACCAGCCCATTGTAGGTGGGGCCATCCCTGGGCTGGTGGTCCTGGGTTCTATAAGAAAGTAGGTTGAGCAAGCCACAAGGAGCAAGCCAGTAAGCAGCACCCCTCCATGGCCTCTGCATCAGCTCCTGCCTCCAGATTCCTGCCCTGCCCTATCTGAGTTCACTGATCTTCAATGATGAACAGTGATATGGAAACATAAGCCAAATAAACTCTTTCCTCCCCAAGTTGCTTTGGCCATGGCCTTTCATCAGAGCCATAATAACCCTGACCAAGACAGAAACTCCGGTGCGAGCATGAGGGGGAGAAGGCATAGAGTTTGGTGGGGCTCCTGGGCAGCCCGCGGGTTTTGTTCCATCATGGCTTTGGCTCCTGCTGTCTGATGCGTGCGGTATCTCAGCTCAACTCAGCTCCACAGACCGTGTAGTGTCCTTAATGAAGTGGCTTAGATGAGACTACAGGGAAATAGAGACATTTCACAAAGCCCAACTCATTGACTGTGGGCCGAGGGGAGGAAGGGGAGGGTCCATTGAAGCTGGCTTTCTTGGGATGAAGCAGGCAGGATATTTGTTCCACTTGGGGGCTGTGGTGGCTCCTGGCACTAGTAAGAAAAGAAGGAATGAGAGAAACAGGAGGTGGCCCTGAAAGTGGCACCCTAAGAGAGAGAGAGAGCGAGACAGAGACAGAGACAGAGACAGAGACAGACAGAGACAGAGACAGAGACAGAGACAGAGACAGAAACACAGCGAGAGAATTTTAGATGAACTCAGTGACAACGGCAGTGTCACTTCGAGGAAGTGATGACCTGAGACAAGGGAACTTATAGAGAAAAACTTCTGGCTTCTGCTTGTCCCCAACTAGAGTGTAATTCAGTGGATCACAAGAGCTAACAGGACGTGAAGGCCTGCTTCTCTGTCTCTGTCTGTTTGTCTCTGCCTCTGTCTCTGTCTGTCTGTCTCTGTCAGTCTGTGTCTCTGCCTCTCTTTGTCTCTGTCTCTCTTCCTCACTGGTTCTCACTCCTGGTTTCCCATTAGCCTGATTTCTGGAAACATTCTGAGGCCCCTGGGGCCCCGGCTTTAATACTGATGGTCCTAGAATCTCTACTCGTGACCCAGGCATCGTGTGGAACTTGCTCTGCCTCACCCTGTGATTCCAGATGGCATACTATGGTGCATGACGGAGGCCCTAATCAGATGCTGAGCAGATGTTGGTGCCACACTCTGGGACTTCCCAACCTTGAGAACAGCAAGCCAAGTAAACTTCTATGCTTTAGAAATGGCCCTGTCAAGCCAGGCGTGGTGGCGCACGCCTTTAATCCCAGCACTCGGGAGGCAGAGGCAGGTGGATCGCTGCGAGTTTGAGGCCAGCCTGGTCTACAAAGGGAGTCCAGGACAGCCAAGGCTACACAGAGAAACCCCGTAACGAAACCTTCCCCCACCCCCGCAAAATGGCCCTGGCTCAGATATTTTGTTATAAACACAAAAGGCAGACCAAGACAGACGCATACCTTGCAGGGTTGTTGCAAGAACCAAATGAGATGACACAAGTGACAGGACGTTATGTGGAAAGAGAGCACGGCATTGCAGAAATGAAAGCCATTCTTTGTCCCCGTAGGGGCTCTGTACACGTTGTAGCCAGCACATCTCCCTGGCCCTGCTCCGCCCGGGGTCTGCCTCCGTCACACTCTACCTGCTTTGGCCTTTCCATGCCTCATGCTTCCTTTTTGCTTTTCTTCCTTCTGATTTCCTTTCTCGGTGTCTCATTTTGGCTATCATTTTCTTTTTTCACCAGTTGCAGTGATAACGCACATATGCAGATCGGGCTCCCAGGAGCCAGACAATGCTACTCAACCTCTGAAGTATCTGACTGAAGGGGAAGTGTTCTGAAGGGAGGTTTCTGTCTCCAGGCCTCTGCTCTCTAGCAACAAGGCTCTGGTAACATGGCAGTGGTGACCTTCTGCTGAAGGGAGAGAGAAGCGTCCACACAGCTGGTTGGTGGCAGAGGTGGCAGACTGAATCCCCCAGTCTCAAGCTCAAGACTTATTCCCTGACACTGGACTGTCCCCTGAGCCAGGGAGACTACAAGAGGCTGAGTTCTGGGGGGTGTATGTGTGTGTATGTATGTGTGTGTGTGTGTGTGTGTGTGCGCGTGCGTATGTGTGTATGTGTGTGTATGTGACTTCTCTTGTCACAAGATGGGGTCCGTGCTGCCTCTCCTTGAGTCTAAGCTAGCCTTATGGCTGCCTCTCACCAATAGAAGGTGGCAGCAGTGAGAGGTTCTGTGGCATCTATGCCTAGAAGCATCCATTCTTCATTGCCTTGGAAGTCAGTGGTACATGAAGAAGTCCAGGCCATCTGCTGGAAGAGAGGCTCTGTGGAGATAGAGGCCCAGAGGGGAAGATAGAAAGGACCCAGATGGATGCAGTGACACTATCACAGCTACCCAGCAGACAACCAGCACCAGCCTCAGAATCAGAAGCCACAGTGAAATGCAAATGTTGTCGGTCACTGGGCAGTGGGGGGTGCTTGTTACACAGCAAATAGGTAACCATGACATTATCCTATGCTGCCTGTCGTTCTCCCTATCAGATCTGGGTCAAGACCACTTCTCACCAGCCACAGGGCTGGGCTCCATGCCCCTGCCTCAGGCCCCACACACATTGGCTCTCCTGATCCTCTCCTCCCCATGGGTTCCTCCCTGGAATGAAACGAGGATCCCTGTCAGGGTAGTCAGAGCAGCAGCAGGACTGAGGCGTGGCGTCTCTCTGGTTCACAGGGGCTTCCCCACAGCTTTTGCAGGGTCAGGGACTTAGTGGACTCTTAGCAAACAGGTCTAATGCAATAGAAGGGACTAGAACATGGACACCATCAGGTGACAGCAGGAATGTGTTCTTTTGGGATAGCTATGAGGCTGGCCAGGCTTTTGGCATACAGACAGAACACAGGAAGTATTCAGTTAATGGAGCCATTTATTATAATTGTTATTATCGTGCTGCTTGTTCCAGGATCTGGGCAAGGCTTAGCTTCTTGATGACAGACACTTCAGAGCTGCAGAGGCTTCTGGGGACATAGGGCACTTCTCCAGCCTGGGCAGTACTAGCATATGCCTCTTCCTATGGCCATTGCAATGGAGGGTAATGCCTTTTATTTCTGGAAGTGCCCAGAAAACTATTGCCTGGAGACTGGGCCACTCACTGTCTAACATCCTGCTCCATTCAACCCCCAAGTCTGGGACCCTGGCCTTGCTAAGCCAAACATTGCTGCCCCAGAGGTCCTGAGCTACCACACCCCATCAGGGATACATGTTTACTCAGCATTTTCTATGTATCAGATTTGTGAGTGGCTCCACATGGGGTGCAGGGGTGCATGGGGACAGGGGGCAGGACTGCCAGGCTGCCAGGGGTACAGGAGTGCAGAGATACAGGGATGCAGGGGCACAGGGGTGCAACAGTGCAGAGGTACAGAGGGCAGGGTTACAGGAGTGCAGGGATACAAAGATGCAGGAGCACAGGGGTGCAACAGTACAGAGGTGCAGGGATGCAGGGGTGCAGGGATGCAGGGTGTCTCCCAGTCTTGGGGATGTACCCAGATGGCTCTGAAGACAAACTGACCAGAAACAACAGCACGCAATGGGACTGTTTACAGGAGCTAGGGGTGGGTATTAGCGATGGAGGAAGGAAAGGTGATCTCTGTCTGGAAGAGTCTTAGAAGCCACTTGAGTGTCCAGTTGTGACCCAGTTCACCAGCACCAGGCTTATGCTAACCTGGCTAGTAGTGGCCAGGGCACGGTGTTCTGTGTCCTATCAGCCTCAGGGATCCGGGACTCCACCGGGAGGATGATCTGGATCTCCCCAAGCTTGCCCACAGACCGGGTGTGAAATGTCCCGTCAGCAGGCTAGCATCCCCAAAAGGCACCTCCTCTATGCTTTGGGAGCGGGGGAATTGAAAGTTGAGATTTTCTGTAAAGATTTGTGGTATAATAGAAACAGTCCCGGGAGCTAAAAGACCTGACTTCTAGTTCTATGCTTGTGTTCCTCTGGAGATGTTGGGGAGTCTCTTCTCCCCCCAACAGACCTGCTCCAACTTCGATGAAAGAGTGCGGCTCAACTAAACGGCCTCTAAGGTCCCTTTGAGCAGTTGTGTTTGTGCCTTACCTACTGCTTGTCCTGAAGGCTGGAGCTAAGGACTTGCATACACTGCTAGCTCTGTTGAGCAATCCAGATCTAGACAGAGGCCTGCCTGCAGCGACAGGTGCCAGACCAGCAGGCATCCACTCCCTTTTCCATGTTTTCAGTGCTTTGTGCTAGACCAACAATGAAGGGACAGGCACATACTTGACCCCTTGGAACTCATAGCCTGTGATTTCTAGGTGTAAGCAGGAGATAAGCCCAGGTCTCTCACATAGCCGTCCCTAGGCTGCAGATAGTTCCCTTCCCTGAACTCAGGACGCACAGTCTACCTTGTGTACTGAGCACCCGAGGGCAGGATTCAGTCACTTATCCACCTTGCAAGTCACCCTTGGCCTTGGAGTCAGACAGACTGGCATTCAAATCCTGGCATGGCTCCTTGTGACCCGGGATGCTGTCCTCCCAGCCAGCTCTGTGGAGCACAACACTCAGGCAAAGCTCCCCCCCCCCCCCCCCCCCCCCCCCCCCCCCCCCGTGACTCAAAGTGCTCAGGTCTTAGCATTTTTTTTTAAAGCCTTGTGGTTATTTGGGGGTAGGGTCCAAACAGTGCCTGTGTTAAAGCCTAACCAGGCTGGGCTTGAGACAGACTTGGTGTGCGCCCCCTGCTCCTCCTCAAGCCTTGGCTCCTGCATCAGCTTCTTCAGAGTCACCGGCTCAGTGAGGGATCTCGGATTCGGTCGGGGGGGGGGGGGCTAGGAAAGGGGACACCGCGTGGCTCTGTTTCCATTGCTGTTGAAGGAGCATGTTTTTCTTCCTGGCTACCTCCTGTCCACTCAGGTTGCTCAGGTCCAAAGCAGCTCTCCTCCATGTATCTGAACCAAGCAGGGGCCCCTCCCTTGCTTGGATTCTTCCCCCTAGCAGAGGAAGCACATTTAACTCCCTGCCTCTATTTCCTTTTCTTAGCCCTGGCCCAGTCTTACATGGCAGCTTGCAAGGAGAACCCTTTTCTCATTTCATGGGATGAGTCCAAGGCCAGACACATTGTCTCATGAGGACTCCCAGGCTCCCCAGGCTATGTGTCTCTCTCTGAGCTGGTTCCTGAAGGCCCTAGGCAGAGTACAAGGACAGAAGGGGCCTTTGGGGAATTAATTCACAAGGGTTTCTGCCCCAGACTTGTTCTGGAACCTCTGGTGGCTAGATCCTGTCAGGGATAGCCAGAGGGAGGTAGGACTCGCTTGCCTAGGGCAGGGATATAGCTCTGTGATCTCTCTGGGGGCCTCGAAGTTGCCCCTCCTGCCTTGTGGGATGATACGTAATAGCAGTAGCCAGGCCATGGGACACGTTTTAGAGGAGGGAGAGAGGCCTGGTTCTTGTGGACAAGTCAGCCAGAATCTTGAAGGCCCTGAACAGCTATGTCTGTGGTGCATCCAGAGAGGGCCTCAGAGCTAGTCTCACTGTCCACTTAGAATCCTGGGGTGTCCACTTCCGCTCTTTCACTTTCTAAGTGATAACTCACTCTCTGGGCCCAAGTGTCATCTTCTGTGGGTTATTATGGGGACAAGATGGAAGAGGACGGCTCAGAGTGTTGTACCACCCCTGTGACCCACCCTCCACCCGCCATGTACCAGCAGGTCTCCCTATGTGATAACCAGGACCTTCCGGGGTACCCCACCCAACCCCCAACCCCAAACGCCAGGTAGCAATGTGAGCAAGCTTCTCCCCCATCTGCTAGGGGCTATTGGATCCTGTCAGTGCTTGCCACAGCTCCCTGGCTTCTGCCTCCTGCCTATGGCCACTGTCCCAGAGGCAGCCCTATGTTAGGTTCCTGTATGGTACAGTCCTGTCCCTCCCACTAGCTCAAGGACCCTTCTGACACTCAGAATATGCTACATGCAGATGTCCGGTAGCATCAAGGGCATCCTCTACCTGACCCGTGCTGAGCTGCTCTGGAAAGAGGAAGGACACGGTGATTAACTTTGAATGTCACGTATTTTATCTGTGGCTCAGGTGTCCCGGGTGCAGAGCATGGAAAAGGGTGGCATTGTCCTTGGAAGGGGTATCAGGTTGCTCTCTGCCTGGGGCTTGGGCTGATAGGGCCCTTAGGAGAGCAGATGTGAGGAACTGATCCAGAGCCCCTGACTAAGGAAAGGAGGTGAGGGGCAGGAGCCAGCAGGTTGTGCAGTGGGAGCACGGCTGCAGCCTCGTGATAGCTCTGTATGCAGCGGCATATCTTCGCCCTCTCCCAGAGAGACTGTGTATCCATCCCTACCATGATTTGACCAATGTGACAACTGAGGCTAAACTGACATTGAAAGCTACACAGCAAGGAGACACAGAAAACAAGACCAGAACACCCCCCAGTATTGGTGAGGAGTCCAGCAGTCCCCGGATGGAGGGACGCACCCGGTGTGGAGGAGGAGGCCTTGGGGCTGTGGTGGTGCCCGGCAGGAAGAGACCTCGCTTCTCCTATCTCTAGTTCTGGTCTGAACACTCAGCTCTACCACACGGCATTGGCCCAGGAGGAGGAAACCTAATTCGTTTGGGTGGTCCTTGATTGTTCAATTGAACCTCAAATCTGCCATGAGGTCCTTCTGAGCACAAAGCCAGACACGAGAGATGGACACCAAGAAGAAGGGTGCGCTGCCCTGGGGAACACACCAAGCTCTTAATTTAGGCCAAGATGGTGGCTTAGGATTGTTGGTTTCTGGTCTCCAGAGTCAGCCCTGGAGAAACTACAGTATCAAGAGGGATAGACAGATCTCAAGCAGACAGACAAAAGGACACAGACACCAAAAGATATCTTAGGCTGTTTGAGCTGGTGGCTGTAGGAGGCTGCCAATGTGAGGCCAAGAGGGGAGGGGAGGAGCCAGGCAAGAACGCAACCCAAGGCTGAGGAAAAGTTTGCCCCATGCCACCTGTATTTTTGATGAAACTGTGATGAGGCGGGCAACTTTACAAGTAGGTGTTGAGAGGCCAGCAGCTCATGTCACTCCCTGAACCCCAGAGTAACGGTGTTTCTCCTCAAAGGTCCCAAGGGGAAACTCTGTCTCCAATTTCTGTGGTGACTTGGGTCCACTCCTTTCAGACCAAAGTGTCTCTCTGTCAACTGGTCTGTCAGCGGACAGTGTGTTCCATACAGGGACCTTGCCCAGGGGAAGCAAAGGCACTTGAAACAGTACGCTTCCCATGAAAGAAAGAGCCCAGCGAGGGGACAGGAGAGATGGCTCAGAGGTGAAAGGCATTAACTGCTCTTCCAGAGGACCAGGCTCAAATCTTAGAACCCACATGGCAGATCACAACTGTCTCTAACTCCAAGATCTGACACCCTCACACAAACATACCGATGCGTATAATATAAAGGTTTAAAAATAAACAAACAAACAAAGAGCACACTGAGAGTGGCTACTTCCACAGCAGAGCAGCATAGCCCATGGACTATGCAGAAATGTTATTAGCAATATGGACTGAAGACAAGGAATCTTGACAAAGAACAAACAGTGCTCTGAAGGACCACTGCCAGCCTCTCCTCAGGAGACAGCAGGGGACTCAAGATGAACAATGGAAAAGCCCAGAGGTGTGGCAGCTGACAATTCAGGTCTCACAAGAGGGGAACAATAGTTTTAATAGAGAATTAGGGGAAATGATCATCTTTTTAAAAATATAGTATACAAAGGTTTAAAAGCCATATAGTTGTAGAGGCTCACGACATCCTGCAAAATAGGAGCAACAAGGAAAATCTTCAACAGAGAGTACCTAGGACAGGTGGAGTGTAGCTTAGTGACAGAGAACTTGCTTAATGTGTGCAGGGCTCTAGGTTCAATTCTAAGGACATGCCCCACCCCCACATGTACATGCACAAACACACATGTGTGTATATGTATATATCAAATATATTTACATGTCAAATATATGTTTTATATATATCAAAGACAAAAGAACATGGCATATATATGCGATATGAGATTCATGCTTTTTCCCCCCTTTTTTTTTCAAGAGGGAAAAGAAGATTGCCCACAGAATTCTAAGAATCAAAGGGCCATCAGGCTTTTTAACCATAGCATAGAATGATACTTTTTCAATTGTGGGGGGGGGGGGGGGGAAGAATCCTAAACTTAGAATTTTCTATCTAGTGGAACTCCAAAATTTGAATAAGTAAGAAAGATATTCTCAGATTTATAGACCTTGGGGAAGCATACTGCAAAAAGACAGAATGACTCCTTTGATGAAATGCTCACACAAGAAGAGGACAGAATCCAAGGGCTCCTTCAAGAGGTCTGAGAAGTAGAGACATCAGAGGGGTTTTTATGCTGATTTTTAATCTTATGAATGTGGGTATTTTCCCTGCCTGTGTGTCTATGCACCAGTACATGCAAATGCAACAACCACAGAGGCCGGAAGAGGGAGGGTGCTGGGTCATTTAGAAGTGAAATTAAAGATGGTTGTGAGCTGACATGGGGGTGCTGGGACTTGAACCAGGGTCCTCTGGACAAGCAGCCAGTGCTCTGACTCACTGAGCCAATCCCTCTAGACCAATCAGATTTTTTATAAAGACTAAGTGTCTTTTGAAGTAAAAAGAGAGCCCAGGCAAACAAAAGACAAACTGCACATCCCCACAGCTAGAGCCCAGGATCTAACCAAACCCCCGGAGCTGAGGTCGGGACCCTGTGTGGGAGCCACACAACCGAAGGGGGGAGCGGATGATGATTGTCAGCAGTAAAGGTTTCTAAACATGCTGTGACCAAAGGGCAATTTAAAACCAAACACGTAAAGAATGTGAGGCATGGACTGGTCCTGCTCATCTGTGCTGCGTGCCTCGGCTCTGAACACACCACCCACAGACTATGCGCTACACATGCCATCATGCCACACAACGCCCATGAACACTGTCTGAAAGACTGTGTCTCAGATTGAGACTCATATAGGATGAATTGCAGTGGTTTTTTTTTTTTAACTGTATATACAAAGTTTTCTGCTATGGATGCAAAGACTTTCAATATTTTCCCTCATGTCATTTCTCAGTATGTATCAAATCAGCATATTTGGACCAACAAACACATGCATCTCATTAGCATGTAAATTTGTCTTCTTCTTTAATAAATAATAACATTATGCTATTAAGCAAGACTTATTTTTAATAATTTCTATCTCATGTGCATACTGTTTGTATGTCTGCATGAGGGCCTCAAGCCCTGGAGCCAGAGTTACTGACAGGTGTGAGCTGCCATGTGGGTGCTGGGAATTGAACTTGGGTCCTCTAGAAGAGCAGCCAGCACTCAACCACTGAGACATCTCTTCAGCCACCACAAAGAAGTATTATTACTTAACTTACTTATTTATTTATTTATTTTTTTGTGACAGGGTTTCTCTGTGTAGCCCTGGCTGTCCTGGACTCACTTTGTAGACCAGGCTGGCCTCGAACTCAGAGTGATCCACTTGTCTCTGCCTCCCCGAGTGCTGGGATTACAGGTGTGCGCCACCACGCCGAGCTAAAAACTCATTTTAAAATAACGTTTTTTCATGATTTAATGTCAGTGAGTGTACATTGTACACCTATCGTACTTCATATAAGTACGTGCATGAGTTTGAATAAAAATGTCTTAGGTGGAAAGGGGTCTGCAGTGGATGAAGTTTAAGAAGTCCTGACATACACAGTAGTGCCAGCAGGAGGGGTGCAGTGAAGTGGAGGAACCAAAGAGGCACAAGAGACTATTGAAGTACTTGTGCTAATGAGAAACTACTCTAAATGATTTCTACAAGTTATCAATAGAGACTTTTGATTTCATAAGGGTAGTTGCATGCCAGGTTATGACCTTTCGACAAAACCTTATCAAGCTGTGGAAAGCTGAAAAGGAGCAACCAGAAGGGATGGGAACGGGGGAATATGAAACAAGGCGCTGATAAATACAAACCTGGCCATAATACAAATGGAATTGAGTGACATCATCGCTTAAAAAAACAGCAACACTGGGCTGGAGAGATGGCTCTGAGATTAAAAAGCACTTGCTGCTTTTGCACAGAACCCAGGTTCTATTCCCAGCAAGCACAGGGGCTCACAACATCTGTAACTGCACGACTAGAAGACACAGCGTCCTCTGCTGGCCTCTGGGGGATTGCATGCATGTGGCACACATACATATATCCAGGTAAACACTCATATAGGTTAAAAAAAAAACTAAAAAAACAAAACAAAACAAAACAAAAAACTTTACAAACCCCTAGAAACATTCACATGGATTAAAAAAATGAGATCTAAAAATATTAAGAAGATCTAGCTAAACTTAAAAACATACTGAAAATAAAGAAATTGAGAAGATAGTCTAGAAAAATAAGCTGAGTTTTGCAGTGCATGTGCCTGTGTGCACATAAGAAAGTGTGTGTGTGTGTGTGTGTGTGTGTGTGTGTGTGTGTGTGTGTGTGTGTGTGTGTGTTGTAAAGGAAGTCTACATTGGCTTCAAACTTGTAATCCTCCTGCCTCAGCCTCTCAAATACTAGATTACGGTCATGTGCCATAGTAGCTAGGCAGCAATCTTAGTATGCAGTAAGATAGAAATCAATGCAAAATATCATGGGGGACAAGAAAAGACATATTAAGCCAGTAAGTGAGAAAATGGGCAAGTGGAGAAAGCCATTAAGCACACATAGCAACCAACAACACAGTTAAAAAATATAGAGACCGCAGCTCGCAGAACACCGTGAAGAGACATACAGATCAACAGTTGGACCTTGGACCTAGTTCACAGAGCACTGATAGACTGGGAAAAGGTATTCTCTGTCTGTCTGTCTCTGTCTGTCTCTGTCTGTCTTTGTCTATCTGTCTGTCTCTGTCTCTGTCTCTCTGCCTCTCTCTGTCTCTCTGTCTCTCTCTGTCTCTGTCTCTCCCTCTCTCTCTTTCATTCTAGACAGGACCTTACCTAGCTGAGGCTAGCCTTGAACTCGAAATGTAGTTGCAGGTGACTTGAACTTCTTGATCCTCCTGCCTCTACCTTCTTGTGCTGCATTACAGCCCTGTGCCACTATGTTTGTTTTATACCGTGCTCGGGTCAGACTCCGGGGCTTTGTGAACACTAGGTAAGCACTCTGCCAATTGAACTATATCCACAGCAGGCATTTTTAACATCTGGAATCAACAGAGGTTGAGACCCAGAATATACTAAGAAGATCTGCAAATCTGTAAGAAACAAACAAACAAACAAACAAACAAACACCCTTAGACATTCCAACTGCTAAAATGGCAAGAGGGGACAATGTGCAAAAGAGGAAACTAAAAGATTAAAGGCCTTATCAAGAGACGTTCACACCCGTTAGTCATCACTGCTGAGTAAATAGATCTCGGTTGGACTGGTGAAAGTCAGGGGCCTGGGAAACCCCGACTGTAGATGAGAACATGGCCACCGGCAGTGTCCCTCTCTGGTGGTGGAAGCACAGCCATGGTTGGACTGTGTCACATTAAATATATGCCAAATGCGAGCCAGATATTTCTGACTCTGGTGCTCATCCCGGAGAGACACTGACACAGGTGCAGGCAAGGCGTGGAGACTGTTTTCTGTATTTCTAGTGGCATGAGCTGGGGACCCTTTCTGGTAAAGGCATATGACTAACTCACCCTGGTTTGCCTAGGCTCTCCCTGCTTTAGCACTAAAAGTGTGCTTTTCTAGAATCTTCTCCATCCCAGACAGACCAGAATGGTTGGTCACCTTGTGTTTGGCTATGTCCCAAGCAGCACTGTGCAACACAGATGGAACTTAGAAACAGTATATAATGAAAAATAGAAAAGAAAATATTTAACACATTGTCATTTAAGTAAACAAACATATGCTTACAGCAGTCCAAGCCTTGCAAGAACGTATAGGGCGTTTGTTGACTATACTAGAATGGTGGTGTGTGAGGGGAAGTTGGGGAAGAGGGAGAACACACACACGCATGTGTACACACATACCAAAAAGGTATGAATGAGGCCTTACAGGGGCCAATGAGATGATGTGCCAGAAACTGGAGCAAATCATATACTCAATAATGTGAGTCTGTACCTCAAAAGAAAAGTATACTTTGGGGAACCATCGTGTGTGTGTGTGTGTATGTGTGCGTGTGTGTGTGTGTATGTGTGCGTGTGTGTGTGTGTGTATGTGTGCGCGTGTGTGTCTTTTGATGTTTTTGCCCAGGAAGCTTCTGAGAACATAGGCAGGAGAGGTACCCCGATGTACTTAGAGAGGGTAAGCCCTGTGTAAGATGGCATCATTGAAGCCCTGGTGGCCTGGTTACTCCAGGAATACCATGAGATACTAGGGGAAAGACCCTGCTGGCAACCCCACAGACCCTTTTAGAGAGGTTTGGCCCAAGGTTTAGAACTCCCGAGGGTATTTCCTTTCCAGGGAGCAAAGGGGTTCAGATCTGGCAGTAGCCATTGCTCGGCTCTGTTTCTCACTGCATGGGCTTCTGCTAAATGGAAGCTTCCCACAAGCACCCACCACCTCCTCCCAGGGTTTATGGCCAGCATCCGCGCTCGAGGCTGGAGAGGGGTGCTTGACGGAAAGGCGAGAGGACAGGGACCAGATATCCTACCTCATCAAAGTCAGCCACATCCTCACAGCTCTCCAGGACCCGGGAGTAGAAGGACTGCCCTGTGGAGAGAGGATTTCTATAGTCAGACTTGTCTAGCGGATGAGCTGGGGACACACCTCATCCTGAGAGTGTCGGCACAGCATTTGACACCGGAGCTATGCGCCTCTTTCCAGAGTGAGGGGAGTCCTCACACAGAACTTCTTACCCAACCTTTCCGCTAACTCAATTTTATAAATGGGACCCTAAAACCTAGGAAGGCCCAGGCTAGTCAGGGTAGAAGAATGGACCTGGGGCTCTTTTCTCATCTCACCGTTTACCTGGGTGCTCCCTTGGTCTCCTTCTACAGCCCCCAGCCTTTGCCCCAGCGGAAGCCCAGCTGATAGGGTAGTGAGGCTGTGTACACTGGCCAGGCTTTGTGGAGTCTAGCCCCCTTCTGTGACCACAGCCACAGCCACCCCTGTGCTGGCCTTCTGGGGCAAGAATAGGGCCCAACTTCCCCTAAGTCTTAGGGCCAAAGGGGACTGTTCTGGGAGAATTTCCTTAGATGCCCTGTGTAGGCCCAGGTGACTCATGGGACAGCCCCTTGGGTGACCTGCTCCTTTGATACCCTTCATTTGGGCCCTCAAGCATCTTGGCCTCTACCGAGTGACAGCCAGCCAGAGCAGGCTGACCACTAAGTCTAGGCCAGACCGGCATGACACTGTGAAAGTCTGCAGTTAGCCAGGAGGACTCTGAGCATGCGGAAAGCCCTACCCCCCTTCTTTTTTTTTTTTTTTTTTTTTTTTTTTTTTTTTTTTTTTTGGTCAAGCAACACCACCACCTGCCTCTGCCTCCTGGTTAAAGTCGAGCGCCACCATTCCTAGCCTAATAAAATCCCTCTCTCATGGTTTCACTTTGTGGTGTTGATGATTTCCTCTGGCAGGTTGAGCTCGCTCAGTGCATCAGTGGCAGGTTACACCAAGGACTGTGACTGCTGGTACTGAAAGTGGCCAGCAACCAGTGCTGGTAACTCTGAGGGTAGCCAGCATCCAGGACTGGTAACTCTGAGGGTGGCTAGCAGTCTGGGAACCACAGCCCAGTGGAGAGCAAAGGGGAGCTTCTAGGAGTTGCTCTGATTACTGAAGCATCCCAGTAGCTGGTAGTTTGGTAGGTGGGTGGGTGGTGGGGTGGGTGGTGAGGGTGGGGGGTAGGAGGGGGTTTGGTTTACTAGGAACAGGGAGCTGCTGGTACAGAAGTTACAGAGCTGTGGGGACTCTAGGAAAGCTGTCACTTGGCCTGGACATGATTTCTGTCTGAATTGAGCAAAAGAATCTTCAGCTAGCTACTAACACAACCAGGCAGCTCTTAGGTGGTGGTTCTCCCAACACTTGGCCAATCATCTTTCTTTATTTAGCCCACTCTGCCTCCCTCCCCATCCTGCGCTCCCATCCCCTTGCAGAGAAGTCAGGCTTGGAGGCTTCTTCCCTGTGCTCTGTGCACAGACCCTCCCTTTCTGTTGGCACATGTAATAGAGGGTTTGCGATGGACATGGATGTCTCAGATCACCCTCCCGCCCCACCCTGACATCTACGCACTTCACTCGGGATGACTGTTAAGTGACGACTGGCTGAACAGACCTAGACAGTCTGGGCCAAGCTGCTGGAAGAATCAAATGAGTAGAGGGTGGGGCAGGTTGAGGGGCATGGGGTGGCAACGAGAGGAGGGGCCCACTGGTCCAAACGACTTCGAGAAATATTTGCTGGAACTCTTGATGTACAAGACCATGGGGTCTCTAGCTAAGAGAGTAGACAACACCCACACGATCCCACCCTCAGGGGACCGTTAAGGTGAAGCCCCGGGGTTGGGACAGACCCCAGTCAATGCCATATAAAACCTGCCCAAGATACAAGTGTGCGTGACGTATAGAAACGATACAGTCAAGGGAGGGTGCATACTGTTCAGAATGGGATGGGCCCCACCAGAAGGGTTGTAATTTGTAGCAGGCAGAAACCAAGCAGGCGAAGTTAAAATTATTATACAATTAACTTCCTATTCAAGAAAAAGTAGCATTATGATAGGGCCCTGTTTCTTAAGCAAAAACAACCCCTCAGTTATATATACACATATTTTGTACATCTACATGGAAAGACCACAACCACTAAACAGACATCTCTGTGCAGCAAGGAGTAGACACGGCAGGCACATACACGCTTCATGTTTTTATTGTATGTTATATATATTATATATGGACTTTTAAACTGTTTAGGTTTTTTTGGTTGTTGCTCTCTTGTTTTAAATCCTCACCAATTTAAGCCAGCGGTCTATCTTATGAAAGGCTTTCCCCAACTTGAATTCAATCCTGTCTGGGAGTTAGTACAGATTGCCACTAGTGGCCATGGCTGGGTGGCCGGATGATTTGGTACTCGGGAAATCTACTGTTCCCTCCCCTCCCAGATGATCTGAAGACCCTGCTTGGTTAGCCCCGGGCTGAGGAAGGCTGGGGTGAGCTCCTCTGGCCCCCCGCCATGTCAGCCTTGGCCAAGCTTGTTTCCATTAAGAACAGACTCTGGTTTTCTGGCCTCTGGCCTCATCTGTTGTTTTTCAAACAGTGTGACAATGTAGTCCAGCCTGGCTTTGAACTCTCAACTGTCCTCCAGGTGTGAGCCGCCATCCCCTGCTGGCTCAGCCATTCTCTTCTGTTTAATAAGAGATGTTCAAGGCCAGAATGGCTTTTATGACACAGAAGATAGAGCTGGCTGCTGATCAGGAAGCCAGAGGTTCGGTGTAGAATTCACAGAAACAAGGAAGTGGGTGTGTATTTATGATGTGATTGTGTGTGTGTGTGTGTGTGTGTGTGTGTGTGTGTGTGTGTGTGTGTGGCACAGGGACATGTAGAAATGGTTGCCTGCTGCATCTGAGATAATGGCTGCAATGCAATAACGCAGAGAAGTCATATGCACAGAAAGTGGATGGGAAACACACGAGACAGGAGAGAGTCTTCAGCACTAGCCAGGGATAATCTAAAGCAAAGTGGGGGGAAAAATCGAAAAGAAAAAGCTCCACCATGCATTTGAGGGCGGCCAGCAGAGGAGTGGGAGGCATGAGCAATGGCATCTGAGCTTTGTGCCTCTGTTAATTTTCCCCTCCGGCGACACACGCCATATAACTGGAGAACCAGGTGAGCACAGTTGTGAGTTGGTCTTCCCCAAGGACCCACTGCTCTGAATAATCAAAGGCCTTTTCATCCTGTCAGGTCTTAATGAGCTCCAGATACAGCCAGGAATGAAAAGCCGGGAACTCAGCCCTGGGAGGGCAGGTGAGGTCTGTGAGGTGCGGCTGGGTTTGTGTGTGTGCGGAAAGTGCTCCTCTGTTGTTGCTCACAGCCCTTTGGAGGGGCCATAAAATACAGTGAAATTAGTCACTGTGGAGTGTACACGTCACAGCTCAGCTCCACCTGGAGATGCACTAAAAACCTCACTGTCTTGGGCCCTTGGGTGAAGCTGTGAGGGAGCTGCACTCTCTCTCCCTCCACGTACTTGTAATATATTCATACAGATATAAATAAATATTTGCTTAAACAAATCATGCAGAAACCGTGGAAAGGAAACAGAACACACTGACACACTTTGGAAGATTGGGAGGATTAGCAATTCCTGGCCCTCCGCCAGCCACTCCGGGTTATCGCTGGGGACTGGGCACAAGTTCATTTCCACTTTGCCCACTGCCAGTCTTAGATATTGACATCTCAGCTTCATTTTAAATGGCCCCAGACAAAACCATTAAAAATCCTAATACCCAATCCCCTTTCTTGCCACAAGGAAGATTGATAATAAAGCTTGAAAGAAAATCGCCTCTTCCGAGAGTGGAGAGGGGTCAGGTGAGAAGGAGGTTGAATGGAAAATTAAACAGAAGTCTCCTTCCCTTCTATGGCTGAGCTGCTTAATTTGAAATGAATCCCCTATCACCACTGCTGCCGCCACCGTCGCCGCCACCACCACCACCACCACTACCATCACCACCACCATCACCACCACCACCACCACCACCATCACCACCACCACCACCACCACCACCACCATCACCACCACCACCACCACCATCACCACCACCACCACCATCACCACCACCACCACTACTACCACCACCACCACCATCACCACCACCACCACCATCACCACCACCACCACCACCACCACCATCACCACCACCACCACCACCACCACCACCACCATCACCACCACCACCACCACCACCATCACCATCACCACCACCATCACCACCACCACCATCACCACCACCATCACCACCACAACCACTACTACCACCACCACCACCATCACCACCACCACCATCATCATCACCACCACCACCACCACCATCATCACCACCACCACCATCGCTACCACCACTACCACCACTACCACCACCACCACCCCCTCCCCCACCCTGTCAGTGCAGAGCTGAGCTTGTCCCATAGGTACCATGTGATATTTCCACCATGACTTGGAGGGGTCAGGATCTTAATAGAATGAATCTTTGTGCCATTTCCAAACACCCCACCCCGTAGCCTCCTATACGCAGGTGAGCCGAGTGCTTGTATTATGTGCATGGTGACAGACGTCTTGGCTTCTCGTGGGAGGTGATTACACAGTGCAGAACATGCCACCTGCTCAGACTAAGTCCTCTTTTCCAGTTGGCCCTGCTACAGACAGACCTTTGAGACAAGGCAGGCACCGAGGGCTTCATTTCCACAGGCGGCAAGACGTCTTTCCCTCCCCGGCCTGGGTGAGCCCTGCCATTCAGCCCTCACAGAGGGAAGTTGAACGAGATAATTAGGATCTGGAATCTGGATGCTGCCTTTAAGAGCTTATTACAAGCCACAGGGAGAGATGTGTCAGCCTCAGAGAGCCTTTTATATAAGGTAGAATTAGACTGCCGGCATGAAGTGAGAACACAGAAGAGGAGGGAATGAGTCTTTGCCTAGCAGGTCAAAGCAGGAGTTAGCCAGGCGTGAATACAAATAACAGAAGGGTAACAGATTCTGGATCTCCAGAGGGCTTGGGCAGTGAGCCGGGAATTCCAGGAGAGAATGTATGCAAATTTTCAAAGAAAGTGGAGCCTGGAGTGGCAAGCTGAATCCTGATGGTGAGGTGAGAAATGACAGGTCTGTTCTCAGAAAGTAGCCATTGAGGGACAGCTTAAGTAGGGTGCAGGTTAGGGGTTCAAAGTCACCCTTGGCTACTGTCCTGGTTTGATTCTTTAATACTGTGGAAGACAAACATTGACTAAAAGCAACACAGAGAGGAAGGGTTTTGTTTGGAGTACAGACTGCAGTCCGTGAGGGAAGCCAGAACGGAGCAGAGGCCACGGAGGAATACGCTTGCTGGTTGCTCTTCGTGCCTCACAGAGCTTGCTTTCTTATACAGCCCAGGACTATCTGACCATCCACAGTGGGGTGGACACCCCTCCCCTCCCCCCCCCACCTCCACCCTGCATCAATAATTAAGAGGATGGTGTTTAAAAGAGTGTGTGCACAGATTTTATTACTAAGCAGAAAAGAACCTCCATTCCATGGAACAGCCCTGTCTCTGCTTTAGGCCTTTAAGTTATGTGCTAAATATGAAACTTGTCTCCTCTACTATGAATCACATTTACAGGGTAATTTTAGCAACATATAATTAGAAACAATTTTTCACTCACCTGTAATATTATTCAAGTTTTAGGTATTTTAAGTGTGATTATGGCTCTTTTTAACTAGGTAAAATTTACATTCACAGATCTTAAGGGTATATTTTAATGAGTCTTAATAAATGCATATACTTGTTTAATTACCACACAGTCAAGATACAGAACATTTTCAGTCCTTCAAAATATTCCCCAGACCCCTCCCCAGTCAATTTCTATCTGCCGCTGTCAGCAGCTAACCCCTGCTCCACTTTCTATCATCAAAGATTATCTCTATCCAGTTTTAATTTTGTAAAGTTTATTTTTCATTTCACTTTGTGTGTGAGTATTTGGCCCTCTGTATGTATGTGCACCACACGCATGCCCGATGCCCATGGGGGTCAAAGAATGACACCCCTGAGGAACCGGAGTTATAGACAGCTGTGAGGCACCATGTGGGTGCTGGGAACCAAACCCAAGTCCTCTGCAAGAGCATCAAGTGCTCTTAACCACAGAGCCGTCTCTCTCCTGCCCCAGTTTTCCCCCACCTTGGACATCGTTTATGTGGTATCTGATAGAAGGTGCCTTGTGTACATGTGTGTGTGCCGGTATGCATGTTCATGTGTGAGCAAATGCATGTGTGCCTGTGTACGTGTGGTCAGAAGACATCCTTGGCAGTTGTTCCTCAAGTGTCATTCACCATCCTTCTTGAGACAGGGCCTCTCATTAGCCGGAAACTAGACAAGTAGGTGCCACTGACCTCTGGGCCCCGAGCCCCTCCTGCCTCACCTCCCAGTACTGGAGTTGTAAGAACAGGCCACCATGCCTGCTGGTTCTAGGGCTTAAGCCAAGTCCTTGTGTTTACAAGGTAAGCGCTTTACCAACTGAGCCGTTCCTCCAGCCCCCAGATGTGTCTGGCTTCTCTTAGTCAATGTTTTTCTGACTCAGTCATATTGTCACACACATCAGTGAGGCTGCTCTCAGTGTCTGAGGGATCATGGAGCCAATTCCCTATGGATAATCTAAATCTGTGGGTGCTAGAGTCCCTTGTAAACCTTGTAGCACTTGCATTTAACCCACACACATCTTCCCATGTGCTTTAAACCACTGCTAGCCTACATATAACACACATAGACATTTATTTTCAACCCTCACTTATAGAGCTCATCCATTGGTGGGCCAATGTGTTCATTTTTCACTGTCAAGTAATATTCCATTGTATGGATATACCTCAACGTGTTGAGCTGTTCTGCTGGTAGACCTTTCGGTTGTTTCTGTTATTGTGCTATTGTGCTAGGTAGTTGTTTTTGTTTGTTTGTTTTATCAACTTAAGTTGTCAAACTAGAGTTACCTCAAATGAAGAATTACCGCCATCAGATTGGCTTGTGGGGATGTCTGTGGGGCAGCATTTTCTTGATTAATGATTGTTGTGGGTATTGCCACCTCTGAGAAGGTGGTTTTGGTGTGTAATAGGAAGCACACTGAGCAAGCCATGAGGAGCGAGCCAGTAAGCAGGGTTCCTGCCGTGCCTTCCATCACTGAGGACTGCAGTCTATAAGCCAAGCAAGTCCTTTTCTTCACATGCTGACCTTGGTCAGTGTTTTATCACAGCAAGCACAGAAGGGGAACTGGGACAGTTAATATGAGTAAATCTGATGTGATTTTTTTTAAAAAAAACCAAATTCTTTGTACACATGTAATTCCACTTTTCTTGAGGACATGTCTAACAGCAGGGCTGCAGGCACAATCGATGGCAATCTGCGTGAGATTACCAGGAACTGCCAAGGAGTTTTCTAAAGCGATGGCTCTATTTCACAAACCCATCAGCAATGTAAGAAAAACCCAGCTAGTTCACATTCCATAAATATTTGGTGAGTGCGAGACTTACTTTTCTAGTTACTGTAGTGCCTGTGGGAAAGTGTCTCTTGTAACTTTGAGGTTCATAGCTTTAATGATGCTTATCACACTTTTTGGTTTTTGGGTCTTAGTCTATGAGACATCTGCTTAAGTCTTTGGTGTACTTTAGTTTGTCCATTTGTTTTTCTGTTATTGATTTTCACTACTGTACATATTGTGATACTGTATGTGCCTTGTCTTCTCATATTCTTAAATGTATCTTGTAATGAATAGAAACTTTCAGTTTTTTGTTTTTGTTCATTTTTTGTTTTTGTTTTTGTTTTGTTTTGTTTTTGAGACATGGTCTCTCTGTGTAGCCTTGGCTGTCCTAGACTCGCTTTGTAGACCAGGCTGGCCTCAAACTCACAGTGATCCGCCTGCCTCTGCCTCCTGAGTGCTGGGATTAAAGGCATGCGACATGACACTCGGCAAAATTTTTAATCTTTAGAAAATCCAATTTATTTGTTTTGGGAGGTTTGTATTTTACAATGTGTGGTTTTTGGGTTTTTTTTTTTTAAGAATTTTTTTGTGCAATCAAAGAATATAACAAATGCATTTTAAATTTTCTTCTAGAAGCTTACAGTGTTCTGTTGTTTAGATTTATTTTAAGCTTTATTTTAACTTTAATATGTATGTGTGTGCTATGTGCACATGCATGTGTACATGTTGCACGCCTGTGTGCAGGTGCAGAGGCCAAAGGAGACCACAGTATGCCCGCCTCTATCACCCTCTATGTTATCCCTTCACGCAGGGTACTTCAATGAACGTAGAGTTCATGGGCTTTGCTGGTTTGTTTTTCACTAGATGGACAGCCAGCAGGCTCCAACAACCTTCCTGTCTCTGCTCCTCTCTGTCCTGGCTTTATAGCTGTTTGAGAGGCCACACCTAACCTTGTTACACAGTGCAGGGATCTGCACCCTGGTTCTCATGTGCATCGCAAACACTCTCAGGTTCTGAGCCATCTCTCCAGTCCCTCTGGCCCACTTTTTTTTTTTTTTTTTTTGAAACAAGGCCTCTCCATGGAGCCTTGGCTGTTGCAGAACTCGCTATGTAGATCTGTCTGGCCTCAAGCTCACCACACCCGACTCTCCAGCCCCTTTTTACGCTTAGGATTAGTAACCATCTTCAATGGATTGATGTAGCGCATTTGTGGAATGACATAGGAGCCTAAAGTTTATTTTTCCCTGTGTAGGTATCCAACTCTTTGAAATACTCACTACCCTGACTTCAAACTGATCGCCTGTATTCCCACGAGATCCACATCTGGAAACTGTAGTCCACCCAACTGCTTGTTATCTATTCTTGGGCTAGTGCCACCTTGACTCGGTTCTTGTGACTTTGCTTTTAATCAAATAGTGAGACTCCCAAATGTCTGTTTTCAAGGTTTTTTGGGTCATTCCACATCATCCACATGCCCACACATTTAAAAAATAGTTTCCGGGTGTCTACAAAACAGCCGGTCGTAGCTTCTGTTGGCTCACTCCATAGGCAGAGCAGTTTATGGAGTGCTGGCACCTTTACTATTATGAACTTTTCTCCCACTGACTAATAATATTTTCTCTGCTCTTTCATTTCTCTGAGTGTTTTGTTTTATTTTTCATGTCAAGGTCTTTGACAAAACTTCTTTCTGAATATTTTATATTTTATGCAATTATAAATGTAATTATTCAGAAACTCTGTCTCAAAAAACCAAAAAAAAAAAAAATGTAATTATTTTTTAATGTCTTCATTTCAGCTGGCTATTTCTACAGAAACATTTGTACATGTCAATCCTATGCCCTAAAAAGTTGCTAAATTCCACTCATTGTAATAGTTTTCATGTAGGTTCCTTGGGATTTTCCACACATGCCAGTAAAAGGTTTTCTGTGAAAAAGGAAATTTCACTTCTTTCTTTCTGACCTGTGTGAGTTTTGTTTTTTCTTGTCGTATTGCACTGGCTAGAATGCCACTTACAATGAACGGCATGGTAATGGAAGTCAGCTTTGCCCATGCCCGTGATGCTCAGGGTTTGTGGAGTAAGCGTGATGTTGGCTGGATAGTTTTCTGGGGTAGTCCTTTACCTGACTGAAGACGTGTCTCCATTCCTACTTTGCCCCTCTTCCAGCATACTGTGAGTGAATGTTGAATTCTGTCTAATAATTTTTGGGAAACCTTAAGCTTTTCTAATTTATTCTGCTTAAGTAGTGAAATGCTTTGATTTTATAAAATTTTAAAGAGACCTTTGCTTTCTAGAATAAAACCAATTTGTCATGACGCCCTCTATCCTTATATATCACTGCTCTGTTGGCTGATATTTTGTTAAGTTATTTTCTTTTATCTGTGCATTTGAGAGCCATCGGACACACACATGTGAGTATGCAATGTACATGTGCATCTGTGTGGGAGCGAATGTATGTGTGTATGTGTGTGTGTGTGTCTGTATGTGTGCATGCATGTGTCTGTGTGTGCACATCTGTGTGTGTGTGTCTGTACGTGTGTATGCATGTCTGTGTGTGCACATCTGTGTGTGTGTGTATGCATGTGTGTGTGTCTGTATGTGTGCATGCATGTGTCTGTGTGTGCACATCTGTGTGTGTGTCTGTGTATGCATGTGTGTGTATGTGTATATGCATATCTGTGTGTGCACATCTGTGTGTGTGTGTAAATGTGTGTGTGTGTATGTGTGTGTGTGTGTGTAGGCCAGAGGCTCTCCACTTGGTTTAAGGATCCAGGGTCTGTTCCTGAACCTGAGCTTGCCGACCCCATTCAGCTAGACAGTTTCCCTGGTGCTTCCTTGTCCCCTGCTCTCCCCCTCCCCACCCCTAACCCTCCTCCCCGCCCAGTGCTAAGTGGTTGTTTGGCTTTTATGGGCATGCTGGGGATCTGAACCACAGTCTTCACACTTGTGTGATGCACATTTTACCCATGGAGCCCCTCTTCCAGCACCTCTTTCTGCCTTTGAGCTTGTTGGGACGAGGCAAGGGTGAAACCCAGAAGGAGCTGTGTGCAACCCAGGCAAGGGCTCCGGCACTGAACTATAGCCCAGCCACCAACAGTTTGCAATTTTTCATTTGTGCTCTTCTTTGGCCAGAGGTTAAAAAGAAGGCTATTATGTAATTCTCAAATATTTCAGGCTTCGAAAGATATCAAAATGCTATTGACCTCATAATGAACCTCCATATGGCCAAAGAACATACTTTTTGTGGGTGTATCCAACCTGAGGCCTGTGTGCCACCTGTAGTTCCACGGTAGCTGTGAATACAGCTCAGCACATTTGTAGATGACAATGTCCTGTGTTCAAAAGCTTAGGCCTCCTGGTGAGTGTATAGGGCATCAGTCTTTGCAAGTCTTTTCTTAATCATTAGCGTGTATGTCTGACATGTGTTTGTGGTTACACATGGTGCACACATGGAGGTCAGAGGACAGCATCATGGAGCTGACATTCTCCTTCTACCTCTGTGTCCACTCTGTGGATCGAACTCAGGTTTCCAGGCTTGCTGAGCCACCTTGCAGGCCCGGATGTCAGCCTTTGGCAATGCAGTGACACTTGAATCCCTCAGCACATTGCCTGTCACAATGATGATACCATAGGTATTTAAGACAAATGTGCGTTCTTCGGTTTGGAGGCATAAATCCCAGAAAACCCCGTTAGGGTGACATTGGTGTAGGCATGTGTCAGATCTTCCATCTCCCTAATGATTTTCTTGTCTGCTTGTTGGTAATTTTCTTTGGAAGCAACCTATCATTTGCTTATAGCGAGGGCTCTTCATTTTCTTATTGACAGATGATGGTACAGAAGGACAAAGAAATTCAACTCAAAATAAGTCGGCCTCCAAAAAGCATCCTCCTCAAGCTCCTTAACGCGTGTCCTCTCTGAAAGCCAACTGCTCGCAGAGCCGGGCTTGGACACTGCAGAGTCCCTGAGCCTCTGGTTTCCAGCTAAGCAAAGGCCCCTCTGCCACTGCTCTCCATTTCCGGTTACTCTTCCTCAAATATCATTTGACCACCATTTCCCCTTCCTCACCCTGCTAACACCCAGCAAGCCAGCCTTGGGCAGGGTCCATCTGAGAGGCGGCATAACACAAGGATCTTAAGCCATATTTGAGCTTATTGAGCCCTGTTTCCCTGACTCAGCTCAAACCGTCTCCCGGGTGCTGACATCACTGGTTCCCACTTTTCAGACAGGATCTTGGAGGCAGAGAAGGAGGAAGTGTTGCCTTGGATCCCGGGACAGGGCCAGCAGATGCTGGGAATGAGGTTCTCCCAAAACAGGGACAGGTGGAGGAGGGTTGTGACCCTAGCAATCCACAAGCTTTGCAGAGAACTCACTCTGTGCTAGGTGCCGGGAATATAATGAGGCATGATGGGAAAATGACTGCTTTTACATCCTCAAGCGGAGTAAAAATCTTGTTATAAGCACAATGCTGATTTTATCCTTAACTTTTACATTAAAGGAAGAAGAATCAGGGGCTGAGAGATGGCTCAGTGGTTAAGATCACCGGCTGTGTTTCCAGAAGAGCTGGGTTCGATTCCCAACACCCACATGGTGGCTCACAACCATCTGTACTATACCTCCAGCTCTGCTGCATCTGAAACCCTCTTCGGGCCTCAGCAGGTGCCAGGTACACAGATGGTGCACAGAGTTACACAAAAGCAAAACACCCATACACATACAAGAATTTAAAATAATAATAATAATAATTCAAATGGAAGCAGTTAGCGGGTTGAGAGTCTCACAGGATACCCTGCTGAAGGAGACCCTTCTAGAACTGTGAAGCATGGGTCCATGTGAGAACTGCGTGTCCATGCTGGCAATGTGACTATCTTTCCCTGTGTGATTGGGTTGGTGCGCCAACCTGCTATAGTGAGGCTGCTGGCTCCCCGAGATGGGTGACTAAACATTCAACTAGGGCTGAGCTGCCTGAGAACGGACCATCTTTCGAGGATGTGCTGGCTGGTCTGCGTCGACTTGACACACACTAATTATCTGGGTAGTGGTGGGGGAACCTCTACTGAGAAAACACCTCTATAAGATCTGGCTATCAGGCATTTTCTTAATTAGTGATCAAAGGGAGAGGGCCCAGCCCACAGTGAGTGGTGCCACCCCTGAGCTGATGGCCCTGGGTTCTATAAGAAAGCAAGCCAGGGGAAGCAAGCCAGGAAGCAGCCCCCTTCCATGACCTCTGCATCAGCTCCTGCCTCTGGGTTCCTGCCCTGCTGGAGTTCCTGTCCTGACTTCCTTTGGTGATGAACATCAACGTGGAAGTGTAAGCCAAATAAACCCTTTCCTTCCCAACTTGCGTTTTGATCATGGTGTCTCATTGCAGCAATAGAAACCCTGACTAAGACATAGGGAATCCAGGGTATCTGTTTTTCTCTATGTGGTAGGGAGTGGTATACCTTCTTGAAGTGAAGAGTGGGTTTTAGGGACACCCTGAACACACTAAAAGAGTCAGGAAAGCATCGTAGTCTCTTCGGGTGGGATCCTCACCTGCCCTCAGCAACAGCGATTGCTCTTGCTGACTGACCAGCTGCTGCTGGAAGTGGCCAAGGCTCCCTCTGGACCTGAGGGTGCCCAAACACATGCTGATAGTGCCCGAACTTGGGCCAGCATTTAGTCAGGAGACCAGAGGAGAACCACCCAAAACAGAAAAGCTGTCTCAAGTATCATTTTTACCTCCTGTTATTTTCCCACCCTCACCCAGGAATCCGCAGCAGAATTCTGGCAGGGTCATCCAAGAGACAAGGACAGGAACAATCTTAGTCCTATTGGAGCCTGTTGACCTTTGCTTCTCAAAGTCCAAATTCCTGGGCCCACAAGCCATACCTGCCCTCTAACCAGAGGCATCTTGTCCTACCCTCTCAATCACCCTGTCTCTGAGCTGCCCCTCCTCTGAATGCCAGGCCACCCTTTCATTCTACCCACAGCCCTAACTGCACCCTGCTCCCACGCCCACCCCCACCCCCTACCCCCGGGCTTTCTCTCTGTAGTCTGGAACCAAATGGAATGTTCTTTCCTGAACCAGGTCTTAGCTTCCTGTGCTCCCACTCCACCCCAAACATACTTCAGTGTGCTACCAAGACCTACCAAGACCCACTGTGCCCTACACTCCATCGATCTTTTGGTCCTTTTCCATTTCTGCACGTAGGTGTATATTTTGCGCATGTGCGGGCACACGTGTGTGTTTGCTTGTGGAGGCCCGAGGCTGTCAGGATTCATCCGGTATCACTTGCTCACTTTATTCACTGAGACAGTCTTTCAGTGAAGCCCAGAGCTCACCTACGTGGCTACTCCCCCTGTCTAGCTTGCTCTGGGGAACCCTGTCTTTGCTGTCCCAGGGCCGAACTGCAGGCAAGCCACTGTGCCCACCTTGTATGTACACAGGTTCTGGAGCTCCAAACTCTCCTTCTCACAATTGTGTGGCAAGCACTTTAACCATTCAGCTATCTCCCCAGCCCCGAACTAGTCTATTCTGTAGGCTTGTCCCTGCTAAGTTTCTCTGACCCGCACTCAGGGGCAGCTCCCTAGCAGCATACCCGTCCACCTTCTCACTGATGTCCCTCCCAGACCCCACCCACTTTGAATCCCTGTTGCCTGTAGCCTGCAGAGTGGCTGGTTTGATGTTCCCCCTTGGCCCTGTCCTGCCTCCTGGTTCCAGTGCACTTCCCTGGCCCTGGCCATGCTGTGCTTTGGCACCTGGACCTCCCTTCCTATAGCCCTCTCCACATTCACAGTGATGGTGCCGGGAGGTGGGGATGGGTGGGTGGGTGGGCGGGTGGGGTCTGCCCTTCCCTTCCAGGGCCTTCCTGCTGTCCCCCCAGGGTCTAGAGCAGCACTTGGCAAGTGGATGGTTCTCAGAAACCGTTTGCAAATGAATAAAAGAATGCGTGACTGGATCATTAACTACAGATTCACAAGACATATTAGAATGAAGCTCTTAGTGAGCTGGAAAACAATTTACAACATCGAGGAGACAAAGGAAATTGATGTGGACTGAGTACTTGGCGATACTAAGGAACTGCTCATTTTAAAGAAACGGTAAAATATATGGGGTTTAAAAAAATAATGTTTTTTTCCCCAGCATAATTGGCTGGAGGGGACTAGAAGTGGGATCATGAACAAGACTGGCCATGAGCTGAGGAAGTTGAAACCGGACGGGATTATTCTCCCTCTTCTACTATGTATTTGAAGCTTTTTATTATAACTTTTTTCTGACCGAGGAGTGGGTGTCGGTAGGAGAAAGGTAGCTTTTTCATTGCCAGTGAAGATGGACATGATAAGCAAGCCTCCGCGCTCTGGGATCATCTGCAAGTCGGCTCTGCCTTCCTACAGTCCCAGCAGCGTCACTGTCTTTGTAGCAGAGGACGATTTTACAGTCATTTTCATAGCATGAAAACACCTTCTCCTATCAAAGCCGGAAGGCCTAGGGAATGTTCTGGGTGCAGTATCTGCTCCCTGCCAGGTCTGTGTCTGCTAGAGCTTACTCAGGGGAAGAGGGAGAGAAGGAGGGGGAAGAGAAAGAGGGGGACGGGGAGGGGGAAGAGGGGGAGGAAGAGGAGGAGGAAGAGGAGGAGGAGGAAAAGGACCTCTCAGCACTCAGGGGTTCTGACGAGAGGGTGCATTGGAGAAGTAGGGGCATGCTGCAGATGCATTCATTGTGTCCACGCCAAAAACACAGAGCTGTTCCCATACCTGCCATGGGATGCAGCTGCCGTCCCTGGGGAGCCCCTCTGTCTGCTGGCTTCAGAAAGAACACCCGCCCCAATCTCCAAGAGCAAAGGTGCCAGGATGGGCTAGGCAGCCAGGGAAATATTGAGGATGGCAGCCTTGGAAAGTCAGCCTCCCATACTGGGGCAGCAAAAAAAAAAAAAAAAAAAAAAAAAATTACAGAAAGAAGTCCTATTCAGAGAGAGACAGAGACAGAGAGACAGACAGAGACACTCAGACAAACTGGAATAAATCTTGTCCCCAGGGTACAGTCACCACCTCCATTCCCCTACCTCCAGCCACTGGGCTGGCTTCTGCTCCCTCAGCTGGAGCTGTTCCTCTCTTCCCCCATATCTACTTATACAGAGATGCCATTCAAGAGCCAGGCACCTGGGAGCTGTTTTCCCAGCCAGTCTTGCCTCCCCTTACAGGAAGCACTCCCTGATTTCTGGGGCTCTGAATGATATGGTTACTCCCAATATTTGCTAAAGGATGAGGTCAGCCTTTCTCCGGGACCCTGAAGGTTCTCTGAGCTACAGGCCGATAGAAGGGAGGTAAGCCAGCGCTCTGGGCTCCTGAGTCCTCTTTTCATGTTGGTGCTCCCTGTAGCATAAAGTTCTGGTGACATTCACAGTTGAGCCGAGCCAAGGAGTGGCAGGGTCACCGTGTAAGAGTTTAAAGCCATTAAACAGTGGAAAGTGTGGCATGTGGTACTGCATGTTTGTGACCCTGTGATCCTCACCTACACAGTGAGTTCAAGGCTAGCCTGGGCTACAAGAGATCCTGACTGAAAGCAGTTGTTGCTTATGGAGGGCATTTAGCAGTTCACCTGAGATCTGTTCTCTGCCTTGAGGGGCCTCAGGAGGTAGGGTGGCTCACAGAGTGTAACCTGTGCCCACAGCAGAACTATGGCAGAGCTACAGGGGGGTGCACAGGGTGTGGTAGGGAAGGGGAGAACTTCCTGGAGGAGGTGGCACACGAGCTGGGCCTTGACGTGTGCACAAGATGGACATTTGTAAGGCAGAGCATGGGGATCATTCTATGACAGAGAAGTATGCAGACTCAGGCAGGAAACCCTTGATATCTTGGGACCAGACACTGGGGTGTAAGGAGGGGTGTAGAGATGAACCCTCTTGGGAAGCGTTTCACAGAGAACCCCCACACTGGCAAGCAGTCCAGGCGAACACATCAAAGTCTGGAAAATTATCAACCTTGTGTTTTGGCAAGAAGTCTGGGGGCGGGGGGTACAGAGACGGCAGCCTACCACTGGAATCCTGTAGCAAGGGAATCACAAGGACTGAGCACAAGGCAGAAAGGTAGACAGCCAGACAGCCAGCCAGACAGCCAGCCAGCTCCTACCCTGTGTTCCTTGGCTCTGGAGCATACTTGAGTTGAAGTAAGAACAGAAAAACCAGAAATCAGCAAGCATCCACCCCGTGATCTGCCCCTGAAACGCCTACATGTGGAGGCCCCAGTGAAAGGTGTGTGTGTGTGTGTGTGTGTGTGTGTGTGTGTGTGTGTGTGTGTGTGTGTGCATATGTGCATAGCTCTATCCCATTTGCTGCTGGGCAATGCAGGGTAGAGTCCATGCCTCCTTGTTTCCCTGCAACTCCTCAGGGCAGGACTTTTTTCTCCTTCACCCTTAGGTCCCATGTCAGCCCCTCACCCCATCTGCCACCTGCTTTATTTGCAAAGTTTGGGGAGCCGGGAGACCACTAAACCCTTTAACTGCTCCATTTTCTCATCTCCCCTCAGTATAGTATGGCATGGGCATCGGTTGCGGATGTCAAGAGAGAATGTGCTGCTGATCAGTTCCCCAAAAACAGCAGTGTTGGCTGGGGTTTGGGGGGTGCCCGTAGTTGCCAGCTGCTGTACCCCTGGTGAGTGTCCTTTCTGGAAATCTGACTGTACTTTCCACATTCCTGCTGCTCACCCCATGACCTCTTGCTCCAGGAGCTCTTCCTCTGACAGTGAGGAGGGCCTGGGCTACACACAGCCTAATTCCTGGGTGTTTGGCCTTGCAGAGCAAAGGAAGAGGTGGACAGGAGGCTGAGGCAGGAAGAGTGTATGCGCAAGGCCTGCCTAAGCTATGGTTCAAGGATAGAAAAAGAAGGGGGCACACATGAGGTTCAGCAGCAGGGGGCTTATCTGGCATGTGGGAGGCCCAGGTTCAACTCCCCAACACACACCCTCCCCCAACCCCAATGCAAAGAAAGAAAGAAAAATATGAGTCTCTGATGGGCAGGGTGTCCACTCCTTGTGGGCCCTGGAGGAGATAAAGAGATTACAGTACTGAGTAGCCAGGATGTAGACCTGACAATCAGGCCACTGTCCCTATCCCGCCACTAATTCCCTGAAAAATCTCGCTGGACCCTGGCTCCCCTTCCTGTGAAGGACACTGGCCCTGCTCAGTCTGGTCTGTCCTGTCACAACTGAAGCCAGGAAGCAACTTAAGGCTAAGAAGCCAAGCTCCGTGCTTTGTGTGGCACCTAAGGATGTTCTTGTCTTTCTAAAGCCAGTCTAAGCCAGCAGGTGGCACACGGAGAGCTAGGGTACTGCAGGGAAAGCAGCTGCAAAGCAGTAGGTGGCCCAGCCCACTCTCTGGTCCTTTCTACCTGCCTTCCTCCTGCTAGGAGACATAGCTAGACCGTCCAACTACTCTGTGAGCAGCAGGCTGCAGGTGGAGAGCCCAGGGCCCCGTGTGGGTGATACAAGTGCCTAGAGTGATGCACCATGTCTCAGATCTCCCTCCTGGCAGACCTGTAGGGACAGCATGCATCCCTGTGACGCCTTGGTCAACAGCTGCGGAGACACCCCTGGACCAGAGGGTTTTACTATAGCTAGGCAGGTTGACCTGTGTTTTGCAGAGGACGGTGGGCACAAACAGAGATAAGTCTGACCCGTCTTTCCCTTGGGGCCTGCCAGGTACCCCGGACAAAGCCCAGCTTTGGTTCCTTGGCTCTTTGGGGCCAAGCTTCTGCATTCTCTGAGCCCTGGCTCACGTAGCCTCAGTCTCTCTCTCTCCGCCAGCTCTGCTCCCAGCCTTGGGGCACACTGTTCCCTTTACCTCTCATGTCACCAGTCTCTTTACTTGTTCCCTCAGCCAGCAGGTGAGCACCGCCTCCTCCTGGGAGCTTTCTCTGACTGCTAGCTCCCAGCCTTGGTTAGGGTCCTCATGTCCCCTATCTCTCTGCATCACACATTTGTCCTGCCTGTCTGCTAACTGCTTCCCTGCCTTGCCAGACATAGCTCTTTAGCCCAGGGCCTGCCAGTTGCTCACCTTCATATTTCTAGCCCCTAGAGTGGATACGTAGTAGGTCATAATACATGAGCTGCAGGAGGCTAGGAGTCGTCCACAGAGGAGAGGTTGGAGTAGTGTCCCTGCCTAGGAACGCAGTAGGGCTAAGAAAAGCCAACACGATCCTTGTTACGCTGGAGGGCAGAGTGCCACTGGCTGCCATGGTTTCTGCCAGCCACTCTGGTCTTTTTAGGCATAGATTCCT